>NW_007729121.1:80728-257888 GCF_000696425.1 Galeopterus variegatus
TGCTATTAAAAAGAATGAAATACTGCCATTTGCAACGACATGGATGGACCCAGAGAGAATTATATTAAGTGAAACAAGTCAGGCACAGAAAGAAAAATACCACATGTTCTCACTTATTTGTGGGAGCTAAAAATAAATAAATAAATACACAAGAAATAAATGAATCGGGGGGGGGATGGGGGGAAGAAGACACAACAATTACAATTCCTTGAAGTTGATACGACAAGCAAACAGAAAGGACAAGGTTGGGAGGGAGGTTTTGGTAATTGGCCACAATAATCAACCACATTGTATATTGACAAAATAAAATAATATTTGGAAGAAAAAAAAAAAAGCACCAACCAGAAAAAACATTAAGAACTGAATTAAAGAATACACTCTACATTCATGATAATTATTGTCTCTAAGGTGAGAGAATGAAACAGTATAGGGGATAAAAGACATTTAATGTAATTGTTATTACCTTCATTAAAAAAGAACTAAAAGTAAAATAAATAAAAAATAAACCTAGGTCTAAAATTTAAAAAAAAAAAAAAATTCCCTCCACTCTATTACATTCTAGAATTGGAGGTTAGCAAACTTTTTCTGTAAAGGGCCTAGGAGTAAATGAGGGTGCTTCAAAAAGTTTGGGGAAAAACAGACTCTTTCCATAACTTTTTGAAAACCCTCGTATTTCAGGTTTTGTGTGTCATACAGTCTCTTTGGTGACTACACAACTCTTGTAGCACAAAAGCAGCCTTTGACAATATGGAAATGAGTGGATGTGGCCATTTGCCAATAAAACTTTACTACAAAGTAGGCAATAGGCCCAGCCACTGGCTATGGTTTGCAGATCCCTGCTCTAGAGCAACCACCTTCTTCCATTTCCTTAATTGACCACAAAATTTAAATCATCTGATGATTTAAGCACGCATGGTCAGCACTTTCCCACCTGATTCTTAAAGCCCCCGTAATCTAATTTTCATTCCCTCCACCCAACTCTGACTGCTTTCTCAAAGGTTGACCTTATATCTGAGAAACCAAAAAGGCTTTTTTCCTCAGTACCTGTCCCTTTTCACCTTCTCTGCCACACATGAATTCTCCCTTGGAAGTCATTTCCCTTGGCTTCTGCTCCAGTTACCATCCTGGCTCTGTTACTTATCTGATTATCCCTTTACTGACTCATGACCCTGCAATTCTACAGCATAACTCATCCCTAAAGATTGGGCTGTTGCTTCTCTTTTACCTGCTTTAAGAAGTCTCGGTGATCTCACTATTTCAATTCCTAGCTACACAGAGGCAATTCCAATACAACAACACTAGACACTGATGGAGTTTTGAGGACAGTAGTGGATGAAGCAAAGTCCTTACACTAACACTAGGATGACCAACCACCCAGGTTTGCCTGGGACTGAGGTTTTCCAGTGTATGAAACTTTTGGTGCTAAATCTAGGAAAGTCCTTTGCAAAATGGGACAACTGGTAACCCCATCTAGCAAGCCTATTAAATACATTCTTGTTCATTTTTTTCTACATTGATTTCCTAACCTCTTTTATTTCTTCCATTCTTTACTTTTTATCCTTCCCTCTTTTGACTTGACAGTTATTTTAATGCCATGTGTTTGCATGCTTATACGTTGACTACCAAATTGTTGTAATCTTTTTCATTTCTACTCAAATGAATTGATTATGGCCCTATAATCTTCTCATGATCTCTTCATTTTAACAACGGGGCAGAAAATATAAACTTTAGTTCCTAACAGGTTTCCCATCAGATAAGACTTAATATTATCTTTAAAAATAAATGTATGGAGAATCATGATAATTAGCATGCCCTACTTTCTTAAAGTGAAGATAGTTTAATAGTTTAAACTTTGATTCCTCAATAATCAGGGCAAATTATTGAACTAGAAAATGTAAAATTGGTTGTATGTATACCTCTTGTTACATTATGACATTACATTACAAGAGGCCCTTCACAAATAATCAAATCACAAAAACGTGTTTTTTAGGCATAATTCTTTCCCAAATCAACACCAGTTGTGTACATGAAAATCAGAGCAATTAGCTTGGAGATACAAACTGAACCTTTCTATTCTTACTGAAGCCCTCCAGCAAAGAATTCCATGTTTTAAGTAACATATCCATGTCTCAGTTAATTATAAACAAGACAAACAATACACAGTATCCTCACCTGCATCAAATAACCCATTTAAGAAACAAAGCCTGGTTGCTAGCGGCAGCCCACGGCAGCCCACTCCAGCATTCCGCCAGAATAAAAGCACCATCCCTGGGCATGTGACCACAGGGGAGGTAATACTTTCTTTGGCTTCCAAGGGACAACAGTTTTACTCAAATCCTTTTCCTGAATGAAGCCTCAAAGAAATGGCTTAATACATAGTACACAGGGTCCTATTCAGGACCTGTTAATATGGACATTCTTTAAACTGAAATCTTTGAGTCCTAGAGTAAGTTATTTGCTGCCAGTAAAAATGTATGCTCCTTCAAAGTCATCCTAAAGATGATTATTCCTAACTTTAAAAAAAAAATTATTTTCAATAAAAACAAATATAAATACCTTAGTAGATAAGAAATATAACCACTTAAATGCCTAGTACATTTTAATTCTGTTTACATCTTAACATTATCTAAAGTAACTTAAGACTACTTTGCAGAAGTCTAAGACAATACCTAAAAGATCAGAACCTTGGTTTAAAACTGGCCATTTGTGGTCTCTGCATTTCTGAGACTGAATATGAAGGTAATTCTTGTAAAATGAATGACTTTCCACTGACATCATAACACTGGAGATGCTTTCCCGTGGGAAAAGTATTCTCTATTCTCTGACAATGAACAAAATAACTGATTACAACAATGGAGAGTTCACACCCTGCCTCAAAAGCAAGAGCCTGTTTACACAATGTTCTGTACTACCAAGATGTAAATACTAAAAAAATACCGCAAATCTTTTAAAAACAATGCATTGCTACCACAATATACAGAATACTAAAGTGAAATAAATTCCCAAAGCAATTTAACTAGAAAATGGCCTTAAAAGGGCTTAAAGGGAAGTTAAAATAAACAAATATAAACATATATACCTAATCTGGACCAATCTGCAGGGATGAACTTGGAAACCTACACCTACAATCGCTGCAATTTACAATTAAGTGCAAAACCGGCTTCTTGAACAAGTTTTCATGCTGTCTTTCAAATCGGGTGTTCCCTTTCTCCAAAGACTTCTCTATTATCATCAAGGAGATCAAAATTCCTTATAGAGCAGGCTCGGCAGCATTCTTCCCCACAGAGTTCCAACTACAGGGGAAACACGAACAAGGCACTCTCTGTTTCACAGACTGAGAAGTCCTGCTTGGCAAGGAGAGGGCACAGATCCATAGCTTAGCTGCATCCGTGGATTTATGCAATTTTAAGGGTTCTGGCTAATGAAAACCATCTGTTTCCTTCATTTGAACAGACTTCTCACTGGCCTGAATAGCTGGCTTCATACAGTGAAGAATTCGGTATTTTCTGAATTAGTTCACAATTTCTTCAGTTTGGATTCTTGTTTTAATATCTTTTCAAAGCACAGGATAGTGATGCTATTTCTATCACATCTGTGATTTCATCACATAAATAGTTTTCCCTTAACCTGGTCATTATTCAATTATACGCTACAAAAATGCTTTTCAATTTAACGTTAAAACATTTCAATTTTCCATTTTCATATGAAAAGAACTGTTCTTGAGAATCATAATCTAGAAAATCTGAGACTGAACCCCTTTCAAGGGGGTAATTAAGTACAAAACTTAATCCTTAACATAAGCAAATTTTCATTCTCCAAAGGAAAAGACTATCTGTAAGTTTTTCCTTTAAATGCCAAAAATATCTTGAGCGGAACCAAAACATCTGCAATTGTTCATTTCACCAATAACACACAGCTGAAACTAAAATTAGAATCACAGAAGTGGAAAATCATCCATCCCAACTGTAAGGAGGAGGAAAAGATTCCAATATGGATTTGTTCAAAGCCAGTTACAGAGGCAGAGAAGAAAGCTGGACCTACTCCTTCAAGGGCTCTGTTGACATAACCATGCTGACTCTCAAATTAAAACGGAAAATTGCAATTTTTCAAGGCTCTGCCCCTGTGTGTGTGTGCCTGTATTTGTGGTAAGAAAGAACAGAGATGCCAGTCAAAGCACACAGAAAAATGAAATGTGACTGCCGAAACTGCACAGCTTCAATTTGCTGATGTGGAGAGCGGCTGCATCTATTCATAAACACTATTTGTTACACGATTATTTCAGAGCTTGAGTTTCAGCCTAAAAATGATCTGCCACAAAAGCGAGTGGAGAGAGAGAAAATTCTTTTCAGAGAGCTAATCCACATATTTCACTCCTGGCAACTTGACATTCTTTTGGGGGCAGTGCTGATCTGGCTTCAAATTACAAGTTATCAGTTCTTGACACTATTTGTGGCCTCTGTTGATACCAAACTTTTCTTTCTGTTCAAAGGAGAGGTGTTCTCTAGTTCTCCCAAAACTCCTACCATCTCATAACAAGGCTGGTAAATCGTGCTTGCTGCTGGTGCCCAGTAGGAAATCAAAAGGTCTTTCAAAAGAAACCTGTGTTAATCAACACCACGCAATTAATAACCAATGTTTAAAGCATACTAAATTTAAGCAGGCACAAGAAAAAGTGATGTCCACTCCTAGAAACTCTATAAATGGATATAAAGCTGGAATTTAAAAAAAAAAAAACTGAGCCTTATCCATGGCAACCAAAGTATTAGCCCCCAAAATAGTTTACAATCCAATTCATGCCCACTGAGTCATAAAAATGAACATCGTTCTTTGGCAGCTGGCCGGTAAGGAGACCCAAACCCTTGACCTCAGTATTACAAGACAGCACTCTAACCAACTGAGCTAACTGGCCAGCCCATAAAAATGAACATTCTATGTTTTGACTGCATATATACACACAAACATATATAAAACCATATATACACTATACCACATAATTGTCTCGACATTGTGTTCTCACATTGTTAAAAGTTAAATTCTTTTCCAGGTCATTTTGATGTAGACATATAGTTCATTTCTTTAATTCTGTCTTTAAAGTTTTACTGACGTTTCATATAGCCACAGAACAAAAACATATATTATTGAGATCTTTATACTATTTTGACTTTCTTAATATTGCTATATCTCATCAGCCTTGACCTTGTGAACATGGAGATAGAAAAAGGGTTAGAGGCAAAAATCAAAGCATCTACTCAGGCCTTTGCTCATTATGCTCATTATCTCAGAAGAACCAAGATAAGTCACTTCCACATCTACTTAGATAATCAAAATAGGCTCCAAACCTGCCTAGGAGGCTAATCAAGGCTGTTCCTCCCAAGCCCATGCTTGCTTTTTTCATAAGGCAGTTGACATTCCTGGTACTAATTCTCAAGCTTTTTTATTTTTCTATCTTGAATATTACTTTCAAATAATTTTCCCTATATGATAGTACTATTTTGCAGGTCTTTGTTACTGGCTTTTTAAAAAATTATTTTCAGAGCAAGTAAAAGAGAAGGCAAATCCACAGTTTATTTAATCTGCATTTCTTAAATTTAAATCAATATGTTAAATTAACATGTAGTAAACTTTGGTAGCTTCCTCTAAGAACTCTCCCCTGAAATGCAAATACTTAACTTGCTTCGAAATTAGTTCTTTCCTTAAATCAAATACAGCCAATTGAATCTGCAAACTAGAGGTCCAAATCCCCCAACATTCCAACTGTCAATGCATGTTCATCAACCCTTACAGTGTATCTAATCTGCATTTTTTAATTTTTCAACAGTGGGCATATATCTCTCTTTATATATATGCCTGTATATACATACCTACTACACTGCTATCTGTATAGTATGTAATGGTGCTGCTAGGATAAATATACACAAATGAACACATACACATGGTTTAAGAGATCAATTATGGCAAATCTCAAATACTGGTGTGCTTTGTTAAAAATCTCATTCGACTTACTGCATTTAAGTCCATGTTGCTAACAAGCTGGAAGACTTGGAAACTGGGCTCCTCAGAGATACTGGTTGGAATGGCATTCACTGTAAGAATATTTGATAGTAATAAATGAACCACTTTCCAGTATAATTTCCACTGGTTATGACAGCTAGGACAGATTCACATTCAGCATATAATGCAACACAGAAAAATCAAAGTCTGTTACTACTCTTCATTTTAGTTAGAAGAGGTATTATATATATGTTCAATTTCTACAGTTTTACTGTCTTCCATCAAATCTGGCCAAGCTTAGCCAAGATGAGCTGACCCATAGACTTGTGGGCCATAATACACAGTTACTGTTTTAAGACACTGAATTTTGGAGTGGGTTGTGGCTTTGTTGCATTATCGTGGCAAAAGAAACTAATATGCGCATGTATTTGATAGGAATAACTAAAACACTAAGTGATAAAATCAGGGCTCAACATTATTTCAGAAGGTAGAAACATTCCAAATTTATTTTTGCAAGTATATACAGGATCCTGTATTTTGCTTCAAATAATTCTTTGAAGTAGTACAGGACAGGAAAGAATTTAAGAGATGAAGATGAAAAAGAAAAAGCTAATGATAGAGAGCCTCAAATGATCATGGAAAATCTTGCTGTATCAAATCACATCTAGAACAATGTATTCACATTTTTAGACAAACACTAAAAAATTAAAGAAAGTTACCTTAAAGGGAAAGAAAATTTTATCAGGGACTTGGAAGAAAAGAGGAGTAGTCTGTCTGAAAAAAGGATGGTGGAAGACAACATGTGAAGGAAAATTGCTAGGACTCCCCTATTGATACACATGACAGTGATGGAGAAGGAGGATTTGGGATTGGAAGAAACATCATGAGATGGTGAATGCCTCATCAGTGAGCCACTTACATAGATGGATAAATGCCCATCAGTTTTTCAGAAGAACTCATTGTTTTGGGAGGAAAGTTAGAGGATGTTAACACTTTTCCAAAGATTTTAAGCAATGGGACCTTGTGCTCAAATAAAGTCTGTGTGAAACCCTCACAGCTGAGCACTTCCCCCCTTGAAACCTGGATTTCTGCTCCCACACAGCTTGTAAAGCACTTGTCTCATGATCTAAAATCAATACCCTGTGATTAACCTCTGGCCCCTCTATTTTTATTTTATATTATTTCATTTTTGCCCAATAATAAACACATGTTCAGTAGACTTGCTAACCTGCATATTTGCTTTTCTGCTGTCTTCTCTACGGTTAGCCTATGGGCCTTACTACTCTTCATTCACTCATAACCTCCTTTGCTCCCTTATGTTGCCGTGTTCTGGAGAACTCTGCTCCCTTACACAGTTCTTTTAAAAAACAAACAAAAAAAGACCATACGATTGAATGCCCTATACACCTGGTACTTTTTAATAGGGTAAGCACTAGCTATGTATGGTTTTTGAGTACTTGGAATATGGCTGGTAAGACTGAGGAACTGATTTTTCATGTTATTTAATTGTAATTAATGTAAATTTAAACTTAATACACACTGGATTTCAAACACTTACTTTGAAAACCATACCATAAAAGATTTCAATAACTTTTATATTGATTGCATAATGAAATAATTGGGTTAAATAAATGACTAAAATTAATCCCAATAGCTTTTTGAAATGTAGCAACTAGAAAATTTTAAATTATATTAAGTGGCCTGCATTATACTTCTGTTGGACGATGCTGCCCTAAACATGCCAGAAATAAACCAGTACAAAATACACAACATGCCACAAGGAAGCAGGCAAGAGAGCATGTCCAGGGTCCTAGGCAAAGAGCCAAGAGCTGCAGCCCTCTCTGCCTGGAAGCAGGCAAGAGAGCATGCTGAACACACTACTTCCACACAGGTGGCCCACCATAGCCACAGCTTCTAAAAAAGTGGCTTGGTGCCAACACAGCAGCCACAGCCACCATGCAGGAGACCCACTGGACACTTGACTACACTGACAGAAGGAGTATCACCAGTGGAGACCAGAAAAAGAAGGAGACATCTCTCTCCTCAAAGCCACTCCTCAGTAAAAGAAGCAACTGCTCTACAAGATGACCAGACATCAATATAGAGACACTAGAAATATGAAAGCCCCCGAAAATGACACCACTAGAAGAATACAATAATTCTCAAATACCAAACCCTTCAGAGAAGGAAATCCTAGAAATGACTGAAAAGGAATTCCAAGCAATAATCCTCATGAAACTCAGAGATGCAAGGAGATTCAGTTAGACAACATAATGAAAAGAGAAAAAAAATTCAGGATATGAAGGAAGAAATTTACAAAGAGATTAATACCTTAAAAAAGAACTTAGAAGGATTCAGAACTGAAAGATTTACTCAACAAAATTAAAAAAAAAAAAAACCTGATAGCTTAAGCAGCAGGCTACAACAACAGGATGAGAGAATTTCTGATCTTGAAGGTAGTCTGTTGAAAGAATCCAGGTGGACAAAAAAAAAAAAGGAAAAAAGAAGTTTAAAAAATGAGGAAAACCTAAGAGAGCTAGCAGACAATCTTAAGCACACAAACATTTGAATCATGGGTGTCCCAGAAGGGTACGAGAAAGGAAAAGTCATGGAAAACCTATTTGATGAAATAATAATGGAAAACTTCCTAGGTATAGTGAGAGACACAGACCTTCATATCCAGGAGGCTCAAAGATTCCCAAACAGATTCAACACAAAAAGATCCTCTCCAAGACATATTATAGTCAAATTAGAAAAGCTGAAAGACAAAGAAGAATCTTAAAAGAAGCAAGAGAAAAACATCAAGTCACCTATAAGAGAGCCCTTATGAGACTAACGGCAGACTTCTCAACAGAAACTCTACAGGCCAGAAGAAAATGGGATAATGCATTCAAAATACTAAAAGAAAAAAACCGCCAGCCAAGAATACCATACCCAGCAAGGCTATCCTTCAGAAATGAGGGAGAAATAGTGTATTTTCCAGACAGACAAAAGCTGCAGGAGTCACCACATGACCAGCCCTACAAGACATCCTCAAGGAAATTCTGCATCTGGAACCCAAAAATGATAATCACTACCACAAATACACAAAAAAGAACAAGACCCACTGGGAGAACAAAAATGCAAATGACAAAGAGAAAGAAACTAAATCTCACCACCACAAAAAGCCATAATGACAATGTAATAATAGTGCTATTATTTCTGATTTCAGTAATTTCAGTCTTCTCTATTTTTTCTTGGTCAGTTTAGATAAAGGTTTCCAAATTTTGTTGATATTTTAAAGAATAAAGTTTTGGTTTTGTTGATTTTTCTCTATCACTTTTTAATTCCCCCTTTCATATATTTCTGTTGTAATCTTTGTTATTTCCTACTTATATCTGCTTTTGGTTTAGTTTGCTCTTTTTTTCTATTTTCTTAAGGCAGAAGTTTGCATTACTGATTTGAAATTCTTCTTATTTTTAATATAGGTGTTTACAGGTATAAATTTTCATCTAGGCACTACATGAGCCCTGCATCCTATAAATTTTGATATGTTGCACTTTTATCTTTATCTCAAAGTACTCTATAATTTCCCTGTGATTTTTCTTTTTACCCATTGTTTATTCAGGAGACTGTTGTTTAACTTCCACACATGTGAGTTTTCTAAATTTCCTTCTATTATTGTGGTCAGATAACATATTTCTATGATCTTAGTCTTTAGGGAAAAAAAAAAGTTCATGGAAAGATTTCCATTATCTTTCAATTGTATTTTTCCACTAACTTTTTGAAGTTCCCTTGTGTTTATATTGTTTTACTGACTTTTTAATGCAATTTATGTTGCCAAACTTAGATATTTAATTTCTGTTCTTGATTTCTTTTTATGAAGTGGACTTGTTGATTTGCTTAGAAATTAATTTGTCTTTGAAAAGTTTATTCATTTTCCTCTGTTGAAATTAATTTGTATTTGCAGGCTTCTGGAAGACTTTAGAGAACTATTTCAAATAACTGTGCATTATAAAATGAAATATGTAAATTTCAATAAGTTTTTCGTCTCCAGTTTTTGTGAAAATTTGAAGCCCTACTTTCTACAGAGTATTTTGTTATTCATCTCTTATTCAGTTTATGTATTTGTTATTAGAACAAATAAATGTGCAAATCTTTGTTAAAAAAAAAACACAACATTAAGTGATATTCATGACAACGTATTACACATTTGTCCTTTATTCATCTTACTGCATACACACCGTCTCCTCTCTGCCTCTATTTATAAGCTCTTGGAAAGTGAGGATTTCAATTATTTCAACTGGCAGAGACCAGCACCTTTACAGCCAGAAACTTCACAAACATTTGATATTTAATGTATTATATGAAGTAGGATCAGCTATGGCATAGGGGCCATCCTCTTGTCCCCCACCCCCCATTCACTCACTGAGCTCTCTTGGTTCTTGCTCCTAGAACTAAAAACAAGGAATCTGAATAGGGGCAAATAGAATGAGGCTCCAAACCAAGCACTGAAGCTTTTAAGAGGCAGCAATCAATTGCAGCCATTTTTAGATCTGACTCATTTAGTGGGCTCCTGAACTTTTTCTTTTTTTCAAAGAACTCTGTAAATGATAAACAATGGTAAATTCAGTGTTTTTTAATTAAAAATATTTTGTTTTCACTCGATATATTTTTAAGAGGAAATATTTCAAATTGGTAAATAGTCTAACACTCTTAAATAGACTACGTTCCTGCTCACATTTTACATGTGGCTGTGCAAATATAAAATCTTATTTTAATTACACTTCTCCCAGCAAAGGACATCACAGTCCACCAAGCAGTATGTGTTGAAATCCATGTAACACAAGCAGTGAGGGTTCTTGCCACACATAGCTCCAGCCCAGCCCTCTCTAGGAGGTAGATATGTGTACAGAGAAGAGGGTGGGATGAGAAATGGGGACACATGGAGTTCTGGAATGTTGGGTCAAGCAAACTGATCATTTGACACTAAAGAGTTAGCACCAAACAAATCCCAAAGCTAAAGCCTCAATGTCACCTGGGCTTAGTACATAGACCTAGCCAGGTATGTGGAATAGTTATGAGCTCTAGAAATAATTTATTTTGTTTCCTTGGAACAGACAATCCCCACAAAATTTGCAAGCTAATTTGTTATGACTATTCCTGGGGTCACTTCTCTTATCTCTTAATATGAAACTTCGGATGCTGCCATGATATTTGTGATACCTCACTCCTCACATGGTAGATATCCTGATGCTCAACTTTTATGCAATATCAGAATCACCACTATCTAATGATAATGACACAGCACTAAAATGGACTTTTACTTTATCAATAGTACTACAATGAATTTTCTAGAGCTTAAAGCTTATGTTAAGATGCTTAATGTACTAATAAGCACAAATTTAAACATTTTTTTGTTATTTTTTTTTCCCCTTTGTTTCTTCTCATTTACCCACTGCAATGCTGCCTCACCCATAATGTAGAGCATGACAAAACAGAACACCAAGAGATCGTCAGGAGAAGAGAAAAGGAAGTCTCATCTGCATGTGGGAAAATAATGGAAAACAAGCATCCAGAAGAGGTAGTAGGTTTATCATCAAATTAGAACAGGTACAGTAGGGTCGTACCCACACATTTGCATCTTCAGAGCTGCCCATACTACTCAGACAAGGGAAAAAAAGAGGGATATTTCTCTATAAGAGGCATATTTCTCTATCCTTTGTCAGCCCAGAAATTCATCCCAGCTCTATTTTCATTCACAGCTTCTACCAGCTTTCAAGCTATGGGCCAGTGTGAAACCAACGTAGGTGGAGAGGCAATCAGGGCCAGGAGAGGGAGAGGTAGTTAGTAGGATCTTCAGAGTCTTGGGCTGCGTGTGAGGGAGCCAGTATACACATCCAGGCCTGCCACATACATTCTGCACTGTCCTTTAATATCTTTACAATTTCTAGTACCAAAATGGTACAAAAATACTAATTAGGTTGAAGATCTTTACAAAAATGCTAATTTTCCAGGAAAGTTACCATATTGTCTTTTAGTGGGCATTAAAATCTCAGAGCAGCTCTAAGGGGATAAGGGGAGTAAGTACACATTAAACTTAGAACCATGCTAAACTCTTATCTGGGAAGTTATTTCCATCTGAATTCCTATTAGCATAAATTTTTCAAGTCATTCAGCATGCCTTTATCAATTCCAAATTTAAGGCACTTGTATGTTTTAGCATGAGCCCATGACCTTGTGATTTTATAAAATAGCGCTAACCTATCCTTGCCTTTAATAGACTGTTTTCAATTAACAGTATGCAGAAGATCATAAATGGAAGAACAATAATTAACAAATTTTACGAAAAGATTTCTAAAAAGTCTTTAAAGCAAGTTCTATTAAAGGATATACAGTGAGTGGGAAGGAAAAGAGAGACTAGAAAACTCAATAAAAGCTCACTGAGACACAGGAGCTCAGCACTGATCCTTAAAGTTCTGATCTTAAGTTAGAAGCAAACACATTCACATTTAATGCAGAGATAGTAATGGGCCACCTGCAGTCAGTTAGAACAATAAGATTATAAATAAGTATGTTACATGGGGTAAGAGTATACATATATTTAAGTGAAGGGCATCAAAGGGCATCTCCGCACTTTTTCTATTTTTAGCATATCTAACAAATATTTCAGGAAGAGAACACGAAGTATCTCATTTTTGATAAGCAGAAAAGATATTTCCATTATATCTTTTGGTTTATTTCCTTTCAAAGTTTCACAACATTTACTTATCTGCTTTTACTATCTGCTTATAATTTTCATACTATCATGTTTTTATTACTAGGGCTTTTCCTATAGGAGAAAACAGCTTTGCAAACATAATAAAAATTCAATGAGAATATTAAGTTGATGTGAAAAATCCAGAATAACTTTCACACACCATTCCTGTTCACTGTTCAAATTATATTCTGTTATCTTATCACTTTTAGTGTAAGCCAAGATTATTTCTTCTCCTCCAGGGTTGTAACACTGAATAATACTCAAGGTTCAAGTTTCAGGCTATTTGCTTGATAAGCATGGGTAGATCATCCTTCTTAAATAACCATGGCACTATCAAAGAAGCATTCCTTTTCTAGAGCCCTCAGACTCACAATAACAATTTTTCAAATTGCTATTCCTAAAGGAATAGAAACTATCAGGAACTACAATAGTAGGAGAAAATAATTTTGAAAGAAAGGTAACAGTGATGACACTATTTCTATTTACTTGGCTACATTAAAAAAAAAAAAATTGTTGCAGAATGAATAGAAGACCAGGAGCCAAAAATGAAGTCTTACTCTTGGACTTAATGTCAGTTTCAGTGATACAACATCTGAGTCTTAGCTTCTTTATCTGTAAGTGAGGCTAGAACCCAACTGGCTGTTTGGGGGCCTAGATATGATCTCCATGAAGGCAATCTGAAAATGACAATGGTAATATGTCGTAGGCTATTACTATGAGGATACAGTTGATGGTACTGCCTGTGCCTGTAAGTATCCATCTAAGTTTTATCAGTTAGAGTAGAAGAAAAGATAATATCTAATCATTTCAAGTGTATAGTGCAAAAATTTCTAGTCTTTTTTTATGTAAATGCAAATAAGATAAAAGTCACTTTACTGTCAATGAGATCTTCCTTGCTTTTTACCACTTGCCTGTTTCTCTCACTGCACATACAAGCACTTGATAAGTATTTATGGAAAGAATTAAGGAATGCCTGGCATGAAAAATAACAGTAATAAACTAGAATGTAGAAAATGTAATTATTGACAAAGGTGTGAAATAATACAAAATAAATTCCGACTTAGATACCTATGAGACTTTTTTTATTGTGGCATCAGGAGAGTAATTTCCTAACACAGAGAAAAGAAAACGCAGCAGCCACATCTCCGCCTTTACCAATTCCTAAATACCAGTTACAGCACAACTTGTCCTGGGACCTCAGGCTCCTCCTAGAAAATAGGACTCAGAAAGCAAGGCAACTTATGGTTCAATAAGCTTCAACATTAATTTCCTGATTCTTTAATAACACATTCCTGAGAGGAGCATCATTCTGCAATTCAGACAGAATTTTTAAAAATCAGATTATCTCACTAGACTCCAAGAATTGTGCAAACAGTGTGGACAGCCAGTCTTCTTTAATAAGGCACCAAACTATTTAAAAAAAAAAAAAATTCCTGCAGCTAAAAGCCTTCAGCAGCACAGACTGATTCTCAGAGATTTCAATGTAACCTAACACCTAAAGTGAAAGACAAGTGTACAAAAATACACCTGAAAATACTACCAGGATGAGATAGAAACCAATTGTTGACAACTAAGCAAACAGGGTGTGCAGATGGTTATCAAACACTCTTATCCTTTCCACTTCAAGCATACAAGGTTTCAGAGTTGTCTGAGTACTAGGTTAAGTTTCAGGAAAGTTCTGGCATGATACCTTATATTCAGATAAACATTTCCCAGGCACTGAACATATTTCAAGGCTGGTGACAGTGGGGTGAGGAACATCCCTGACCTCAATAGACATGCAATCTAATGGCAGAGGCACAAATGAGGTATGGTGTGGAGTATGCATAAAGCAAATGTACTTCACAGGGCCTGGTTTTCCAAAGCCTTGAAGTTTCAAATATTGACCTTGCAAAGGACAGGAAATTTTCCCCAGGCTATATAGTCTCTGTTGTAAGATAAAGAACTGTAACACAGCAAGGTCACTGGCTCAAAGACAGACAGGTTACTGACTGATATGTAAATATACTGGGAAATTGCTGTAAGAAGAGAATGTTTGCTAAAATCAAGGTTTTGTTAGTGGATTGAATTAATCGCATTATAGAATGTCACCTTACTGAATGTTACCAGCTTCTATTGTTAAACTTGTTAAACTGTACTTAGCAAAAACCCCACCTGTGTTCTCTTCCTGTAACTTCCTGGTCTGGAGAATAAATGTGGGAAGAGAACCCCAAGTCGTGGTTAATTTCCCAAATGGAAGGAATGCCTCTATCTTGAGGGTTCTGGGAGTTTAACCCCTTTTCGGGGCTTCTCACGGCTCAGAAGAGATGGGCTTTGAGTAATCTTTGGCGGCTCCGTCACCCAGGGGAAAAGGGATGACAAATCCGTGGGAGGCAAAGCAACAGTATGGGAATGGTGTGTGGATGAAGTCTCAGGAGGGAGTGACTGGTTTGATTTGGAGAAGGAAGAGGATGGAGTTTTCATAGCGTAGGCAGACTTAAGACTGGAGCAGAAAATGTGTGCAGGCGGAGTGCAGAGAGAAGAGGCTTGAGATGGACCCTGAATTTGTGATGAACGTCAGCAAACACAGGAAGCTATGGCCACATTCCAAAGACAGCAAGAGCACCATCCCATTGGTGTAGAGGGGCTCGGGCCACATGGTGACTTTCACGGACCCCCTTCCACTCTAAAAAAAATATTGAAAGTTATATTTTAGGGATGTGTTGGTATAAAAACAACTCTAATTCAGGCTGTATTCATTACTGTAAGTTCATGATTATTACAATATGCATTATTTTTCCTTCTGATTTGTAAAGAAATTAAAATTAAAATGTGTTTGTGGGCTCCTAAAGGACTGTTAGCCCTAGGCAGTGAGTAAGGGAGAAGTCTGTCCTGGGGTTCAGGGACCGGGAGAGATCAGCTCAGCCAGGAATCCAGCACCAGCAGAAGCTGAAGATGCTGAGGCTTGTGAATTTCAAGGATGAGAACACATGGTGGGGGGTGGGGGGGGGAGAATGAGTCTGCAATGTCTTCACGGCTGATGTCAACAGTTATGAGAGTGCGTGAGTGCACCATGCAGATAATGTGAGTTTGTCCCATGGGGGTGGGAGAGAGAAGGAAAGGAAACAGCCTCACACTTCCCTGATTTATTAGCAAACATCCCACCCTGCCTCTACGGCTAAGGGCCCTACATCACATCAGGAGTTCTTGGAGTCAGTCTGGTAGAATGATACATCTACATTTCATTGTCTTGAGTGCTGGGAAATTATTTTAATTTTCAAAATGAGCAGATGTTTAACAGCCCTGTGCAGGGCTGCCAATGGGAGCTGGGGAAGAGGATTGTCTGGACCCTCACCAGGCAGATTATTACCTTGAATCTCTAATGCATTCCTAACCCCCAGGGATGTCTTTCTGATGCATCTGCAGAGAAATATCCTGCAATACAATCTATATATCCTGCCCTTGGGGAAGAGACATATTACACTGTGTTGTAAAGATTTAAGTTCTACCAAGAAATCTAGCCAGGGAGTGTGCAAGTAAGCACAAAAAAAAAATTCTTTAACAAATTTGTTCAAATAAACCAAGAGAAGTACACATCTGTGATCACCAAAAAAAAAAAAAAAAAAATCTTTTGGATTATGGCTTTTTGTTTTTTTCTGACCGGTAAGGGAATCACAACCCTTGGCACGGTGCGGTCCACACCACGCTCAGCCAGTGAGTGCACCAGCCATCCCTATACAGGATCCGAACCTGCAGCCTCGGTGCTACCAGCACCGCACTCTCCCGAGTGAGCCACGAGGCTGGCCCTGGATTCTGGCTTTCTACTTCATTGCAGTTGCTTATAGTAAATAACTCTAAGTAATAAGAATTTTAAGTAATTAGAAAAGAGGTACCTTTTTGGATTTGCTAAAAGTGTTTTATGTGCATGGCTGTTGTCTGAAGAGGGAATGACTGGGTACACACCTAATATTAACCTGTCCTGGCCAAAATGAAGGCAAACACTCAAATATCCACATGCAATTGCTTTTCTTTTATATGCACAGCCAATCTTCAATCAACAGTTGTGTTACCCTGGCACAAGTCTCATCCCTGTTCAGCTATGCAGCAGTCCCCCTCGGGAGAGCTTGTTAACCCACATGGATCCTAAGCCACCTTGCTTTCTGAGCCTCATGAATTATTTCTAGGTAATACTCAGAACAAAACTGGCACTCAAATATTATTTGAACCAAATAGATTTTTCTTTCAGAACATACTGAAATAATTAATCCAACATAATATAAAATTACAACTATGTAAATGCTACAAAATAAAGCTTACCTTCCACAGATTAAAAAAAAATGATGTTAATTTTTAAAAGGTAGCTGGGATATCAAAAGTTATTAACATTAAGCAGGATAACCCCTTCAACTCAAGATCACACAAGATTGGCTCATAATTATTTTGAATACAATGATCAAAAATACTTTTATTGTATTAACTCCCTATAGGTCAACTGGTAACCATAATCTACTAATTAAGGAGTTTTAAGGGTTAATTAGCCAACCTACTTAGAAAAAAAGGGGGGGGGGGGGGTTAATTAGCCAACCTACTTAGAAAAAAAGGGGGGGGGGGGGGTTAATTAGCCAACCTACTTAGAAAAAAAGGGGGGGGGGGGGGTTAATTAGCCAACCTACTTAGAAAAAAAGGGGGGGGGGGGGGTTAATTAGCCAACCTACTTAGAAAAAAAGGGGGGGGGGGGGGTTAATTAGCCAACCTACTTAGAAAAAAAGGGGGGGGGGGGGGTTAATTAGCCAACCTACTTAGAAAAAAAGGGGGGGGGGGGTAACTGCTTGTGAGCAAAGTCCATAAAAAAGCAGGATCACACTCAAAACTAGGGTCCCAAGACCAAGGAAGCCGCTCAGAATCTTCTTTGCATAGGCAAAGACTTTGTAATTCTAGCCAACCATTTCATAATGAACAACTTAGACAAACTTAGAAATCTAAACCACTGGAATCCCTTTGAATAATGTACTAATAACTCTATTGGAATGACAAATGTATGCTACGAGGTTACCTAAATCAAAAACCCTATGAAAATACATAACCCCCCAAAAATCATTTCCAGCAACTTCTCTATGTCTTGTATCTGCAACTATGAACAGGATCTAAGCCATTACTGCCTATATCTCTAGAGACCTCAGGGGACTTACAGCTGGTTCAGGGTCCCTGTAAGAACTGGCTGAGGGAATTCATACCTGAAGGGACCAACATGATCTCTGGAAACAAAAGAAAAAGTTCAAATTCTGAATCTAGCATTTAACAGCCATTTGGAGAAAGCCTTGAACTTTAACTCTTTATTTTATCTCTAAAATGGATCAAATAACAGCCCAACTCACAAGTTATCATCATGATTAAAATTCAATAATATACATAAAATGTATAGTAAGCATTTTAGGAGCTAACCATATTGACTCAGCTTGTACCTAGCAGGAAGAAAGAAAAGAAAAGAAAACGACAATATGAGAAACTTCCTAAGATATCTGGGGAGACTGAACTTATGAATATATAGCACTGAAAAATCTCCTGAGAGCTATCTCTACAAAGATGTCTGCTATTTATTCAGGAATCCTGAGAGAGGGTTTTCTGCAAAGAAAATACTTTATAACCACATATGACACACTGGTTTAAAGAATGTCTTATGCCACTTGAAATAGACAATCTTTCCTCATTTATCTGCAAGGCGTCCGCCTGCCAAGTTGTCTGTAAAAGAGACAAACTAGTAATGACACCGCAAACCCATGTGTCTTCGTCATTCCCAGCTGCAAAGCTGCAAGCTCAGTGTGACAGACCTCACTCACCAAGTCTACGTAGCATTTTTAAACCATCTAAGATATTGCAATTCATGCAGTTTAACAGCAATTTCGGCTCTTTTCAAAATGTCTTAATATAAGGTTCATGAAGTCCACTGACAGTTTACTATCAGTGAATCATAACAGTTCTAAACAAGGTTAAGGAGCAAATTTCAAATATTAAGAAGTTTTGGTTTGTTTAGTTAGCCACAGCATTAAATATGCTTTTATACAGAGCTTCTCTTATGTACGAAAATTTTTATTTTAAGCTCGTACCATGAAGTTATTAAATATTTTAGTAGGTTAATGTATACTTAAAATGGCCCAATGGTGTGTAAGACATTTTTTTCAAAGTATGAATATCTGCCTCACTTAATTCCTAAATCAGTGTTCTCAAAAACAGTTCCCAGAAGATGTTACCAGTTATTCTCTTGGGGGGTGGGGAGAGAGGGAGAGGTGTTCTGTTGTCAAATAAATATGGGAAATGGATCATTCAAGATGGATATTGGAGGTTTTGAGAAAATCATATAATAATGAAGCCAGTTTAACTTTTCTTAAACCAACACTTCCCAAAAGTATTTCATCATGGAACACTTCCATGTGGCACATTTAACATATTTGGAACAGAACTTGGAAAACATTCTAAGAGATTAGAAATGGATGATCAATCAAAACTTAACCAGATCATTTTAAGTAAAACAAAATAAGCAAAACCAAAAGAAACTTCAAAGGAAACAAGAGCAGCGAGTTACCAAAATCCTGCAGGTCACATCTGGCTCTGGGCAAAATAATTCTATGGCACGTAGAATGCAGAGCAAGAAAAAGAGTCAAGATGTGTTTGCAAAGTCTCAAAATATTTCGGAAGCAAATCATGAGGATTCAGAATATGCAAAGAGGTAAAAATCAAGAACTTTCTTTATAAGGTCCCAACATGGTATAAAAATCTCAGTCTTTTGCTGTTTAAACTATACAGGTAAACTGAATCAAGGTGGTTTATTTAAAAAGTTAGCTTTTCATTTAGTGAAATAAATGTGAAATGGCTGATGGCAGATGCACATACTTAAATTACATCTCCAGATTCCAAAACCAGATTTGTAAAATTCAATAAAGCGATACTAAGTAAAGACGATGGCTGAATAAGGACTAAGAACAGAAAAGGCAGAAGACATCATAATCTGAATGCAAGTACACACCTGAGGGGAGGGAAAAATTAGTGCCTTTGTTTCCAGAATACAGAACACAGGTTACTACTGATTTCACAATAAAGAATACAAATTATTTCCGATTTTCCCATTTTCACACAAGTGAGAGGTGAGCCCTGACTCATGAATTAAATTTTCCTTCCTATAAAGGGAAGGCCTTTACAAAGTAGCACCCTTTAGAAAGTAGCATCATACATGTCCTACGGTATCAGGGAGCTCATCTATGGTGATAAATAAAAAGCAACAGTTAAGTAAAAGATAATTAACATAATACCCAGAACCTCACTATTTCTTTCTTTCTTTTTCTATTTTTTTTTTGACAGCTGGTTGGTATGGGGATCCAAACCCTTGATCTTGGCATTACAAGGCTGCATTCTAATCACTATTTCTTAAATAACGTTTTCCTTAAGTATTATACTGAAATATTGTACTAATTGTCACTATATAGTGTTGAACATCACACACAAGAATGTTTACATTTCCAGTTAGAAAGGAATAGACTGCAATTCATGTGAAGCTTAGCTTTACAGAAGAAATTAGACACACAGCACAATTCTGTCATGTTTAAGGAACAGCAGAATTTGTATGTTTGCTTTTAAAAAAACAATTGCTATAATTAGGCTCTCACAGTTATTCACAGATTACATTTAGCCAAAAGTTTTAAAATATCTGTGAAAGAAAAATTTCTTAAATTCTTGTCTGGAGATCACCAAGCTTTCTTAGGGTTTCTCTGGAGGTGGCACTGCATTGACTCTTCAAGGGACAAGAAAACTTCTGCAGAAAAGAATGGGGCTTCTCTTCTTAAGGACCTAACTATGACAACTGTGATTTACAGCTGAAGAGCAACACCAGCTAACAACTAATGTCTTTAAATTTTATTTATCAGCTCTGAGAATCAAGTTCCTCTCTATATTTTACAAAACAAATGTAATCCTTAAGAAAACCTGTTTTAGATATTCATATTTCATAAGGCATTCTATAATGTTCAAAAACTTAGAAATGACTCAACTGTTTGGCTAAGATTATGCTAAGGGCAAATTCCTGTTCTAAATGCATCAGGTCTGGACAGCACAAATATGTGAGCTTCAACATCCAGACAGAGACTTTACTTCTATTTAGCAATTCATATTTTTAGTAGTAGACTTTTCTTCCTTCCTCACCAAAGAACAAAGCAGCAAAAAAATTCCACTTAAATAGCCAAAACCATCTTTTAGATGGTAGCTCACTACTAAGAATATACTCTTATTATTTTCCTTTGAGTATATCTATTCCTGGGTAGTACAAAACTATGTTATCAATAAAGCAGCAAAATGGCCAATAAAATAAAACACTTCATTATTTGCTCAAGAAGCACCAAGATTTTCTAGCAAAATGTAACTATTTTAGAGTTTAGTGATTCTATAAACTTTTTTTCCTTAAAGACCATTGAGTGTACAGCCATATCCTCAGCCAGTCACTCAAAATATGTTAGTTACTTTTTCTAAGTCAAAACGAAGATTATTAAACTCTTGTTAGAGACATCAACTCTATAAGGCAGGGATGCTTAAATAATAAGGGAAATAATAAAATGTCTACTATACCAAGTGTAAATTAAGCATTGAAGGACAATATTTTATAGCGAAAATGAACTACTCAGTAATAACTGAGAAAAATATCCAATCATAACAAGCTCCTCTGAATTGTAAAGCCTAATAATTTATTGACAACTGACTTGAACTAATATCTAATTCAAGTCATCTGAAAGATCCACCTAATTGTTCTCATCAGTGAGAAATATCACATAATATAAATGTTATATAATATAATATGGGTGGGTGAAAGACAGCCAAGTCTGGAATCTCAAACTTTCAGGATGATAAACCATAAAATTCAAATTTAATACTCAATTTATTCAGATGGGTATCTGTCTACTTCATACTGGAAAGTGATAGTTCATTAGGTTTTTCCACCCAGTCCTGTTTTCTTAAACAAGGAAAAACAATAACAAACCCATTACCATCTTAAACAGGTAAAAATAAACAAGGTGCCCAGCTAATCTTCGGATGACAAATGTGATACAATCAAGCTCTGCCACTAGATAAAGATTAATCTTGTAAATAGAGATGATTAAAACAACAAACAAAAACAACTCAAGATAAAGTTGTTTTGCCATAGTAAGAAGATATGCCTCATATGAGGGTACTTCAAAAAGTTTGTGGAAAATAGCATTGAAAGATAATATGAATCTTTCTGTTAGCTTTTTGAAGTATTCTCGTACAGTGTTTGTGGCTCACCAGAAATGACAGATTAAGGGGAAAAATTAAATTGATATTACATATGTCATATGCTTGAATTGTGTTTTAGCTCAGCCTGATAATTAAATTTGTGCCTTGTACCCATTAGACATCTCAGCAAACTGAAGCTCATTCAAGCCAAAATCTACCAAAAAAAACCCCAACAATATTCCAGTGCACTGAATTACACTAACATACAAGATTAGGAAATTAATTTTAGTCATTCCTACATTTAAAAAAAAAAAAAAAAAAAACTCTCCTGCTCTTGAACTACCACAGGACTTTTCATTTCCAGTATGCAGTATATTATCTGTCTTCTTACCTGGATATTTACCATTCACAACATACATCTATCTCCATAAGCTCTGAAGCCTTTGACATCATGCCTTGCCCAAAGAACACATATTTAATTATTGTACTTCAATTTAACTTGGAAAAAACCAGTAAGTTATAGAATATGGTATTTTGAGTTTTAGAACCATTTCTAAGGAAATAATCACAACAGAACCCTCCTTTAATGTCTATGTTAAATTCTAAGTGTTGGCACAAAGATCAAAGTGATCAAGGATCAAAGTGAATTAAGAATTGGCTTTACTTGACATAAAAACGTGGATAAATAGATAAGGGGTCTTCCTGGTTCAGTGTATTCTACACTACAAGTTCATTTTCTATGTATTTCATTGCTGAAACTCAATGTTAAAGAGAAAATTTAAAAATCTGATAGCTCCTCAGTCATCAATAGCCTAAAAAAGGAACCTATTAATACTGCTTATGCAATGTTTATTAAGAACACACTTCCCGGACCAGACCCTTGGCTCACTCGGGAGAATGCAGCGCTGGGAGCGCCGAGGCTGCAGGTTCAGATCCTATATAGGGATGGCCGGTGCACTCACTGGCTGAGCAGGGTGCGGGCGACACCAAGCCAAGGGTTGCGATCCCCTTACTGGTCACAAAAAAAAAAAAAAAAGAGAACACACTTCCCAACAACTTGATTTTAAGACTGGCCTAATGTTCGTGTGATGCTACATCCAGATTAATTTCGATTGTCTTAATTATTCATTACAATTACTAGGGAGACAAATCGCTACACTATAGTTGGGTATACAGTCCTGTTCCACATCTTTTTGGATATGTTAACCGACTAACAATTAGAATACAGGAAAATGCTCCCCTTTCAATATCAAACCAATCAGAACCAATGTAAAAAAAATTTCTTCCACCAAAATAGAGATTTGACAGACATGGTTACTAGATAATAAATCTCTCTTCCTGGCCCTGATCTGGAACTTAACTTGGTTATGACTTTGATTTCAGACTCACAAAATGACATTCAATCTTTTATAACCCTGTAGTGGATTGAATTGTGTCGTCCCCCCCCCCAAACTCCCTGAAGCTTGAATCGTGTCCCCCAGGTTTTATGTATTAGAAACTTGGTCCCCACTGTGACTGTTAAGAGGGTGGGAAATCCTATTATGGTAATTGAAAGGTGGAGCCTTGAAGAGATGATTAGATTGTAGGATCATGCCATAGTGAATGGATTAATAATGGTGGTCAGGGGCATGGTTTTGAGGGCTTTAAAAAGAGAGTGAATGAGAAGTTCTCTTTCTTGCTCTCTGCTGCTCTCTCTCTTCTTTCACCATCTTGCAGTGTGAGACCCTTGGGTCACTGCTGCCACCACCAGATGGACTTTGGACTTCACAGCCTCAGAAACTGTAAGCAATAAATTTCACTTTCTTTATAAATCACCCAATTCAGTGAACTTTGTTATAAGCAACAAAAATGGACTAATACAAACCCATTGATTTCTCTGATGTTGGAATTCCTTTGCAGAAATTTCCAAAGGTGTTGAAGTATAGCATTCAGAGGAGAAACAACATTTGGCTGTCTATGTTTATACAAGCGAACTTCAAAAAGTTCATGGAAAAATTGAATTAAAAGATAACACAAATCCTTCCATGAACTTTTTGAAGACCCTTTGTACATTTGCTTCTGTTTCTAGCTCATATTTTACCCACTCTAGAAAGCATCATCTACATGCCATCTTAAAGAAAATCACTGACAAAAATAAATACAAAACGAGAACTATCATTAACATCTGCAAATAAGACAGCCAAGGCTACAAATCAGTTAAAAGTCTGCTAAGAAAAGCACATAGTTAATTTAAACAGGAATCAAGCAACATATTTTAAACAGGTAAATAAGGTTAACCATTTTCCGAAGAAGAAGTTTTAAAGAATTACTCATCCTCTCCTGAATTTTTTTCTATGGGAATTCTCAGACCTTGTTAATTGACACAAAGTGTGAATGCTTTTCTTTTAAATACAGTTTGCTTTTCACGGCTATTTTTAAGTGTGATTCTAGGAGAAAATGCATAGTCACTCATTTCTTCCTTTCAGTCCCTTCTCCCCCATCCCAGAACAGTGATGATGATAATTTTCCATGATTACACTGCAAAATCTACTAGGAATAAGTCAAAATCCAGAGTGAACCTATATGTTTTAACTCAAGATTCACAAAGACTTCCCCAGAAAAACCACTGCTGACTACAAAGATATAAGGAAAAAACAAATCAGTTTTTTCTACTATACTCTTACAACACAGAACACTTCTGTGACCCCAAATGTGTGGGTTTTTCCCACACACCAAGCAATTCTGCAGATGATTCTCCAGTAGACACCAGCTGCATGTCCTCTATTTCAACTTGATTCTGACACTATCTACCTAGAGATAGCACCAGATCCCATAGGTTAAGGGGCTCAGTCCCACAAGACTGCCACCTACTTCAGATACCAGTCATAAGCACAGATCGTATCCTATGCTTCTGATAGGCTATAAATTGGGGTTCCCACAATCCTCTCAGAGTTCAATTAATGGGCTAGAGTGGCTTACAGAAATCAACGAAAAACTTCACTTGCATTTATCCATTTATAATAAAGGATATTACAAAAGCTACAGATGAACAGCCAGATGGAAGAGATGCATAAGGTGAGGTACAGGGGGGAAGGGGCATGGACCTTCCACGCCCTTTCCAGACTCGCCACACTCCAGGAACCACCATGTGTTCCTGTCTGGAAGCCCCCAAAACTCAGTCCTTTTGGGTCTTTATAGAAGCTTTACCATGTAGGCATGATTGATTACATCACTGGACATTAGTTTTAATTTTTATTTATTTATTTATTTATTTTGTCCTTTTTGAGACTGGCCGCACCGCGCTCAGCCACTGAGCGCACCGGCAGTCATCCCCATATAGGATCCAAACCCGTGGCGGGAGACCGCACTCTCCCGAGTGCGACTTTAGTTTTATTAATTCAAGCTTTATCCCCTCTCTCCTCCTAGGAGGTTGGCGGGCTGGACTGAAAGTCCCTACCCTCTAATGATAAAGTTGGTTCCCCTGGCAACCAGTCCCCATCCTGAGGCTATCATAGAAGCCCCCAGCCATCTCTTTAGCATACAAAGACACTCTTACTACTCTGAGATTCCAAGGATTTTAGGAGCTATATGTCAGGAGAGAGCACAAAGACCAAATACAATGTGTATTTCACAGTATGCCATGAGCATTTTTTTGAAGTCAAGATATTTGGTATTCCTTAACAACTAAATGTTTCCAAGTATCTAAGGTATCAACACAAGATTAAAAATAAAATTTCCAGCACTCCACTTTCAGTAAGATTCTCATTCAAAATCATCTAATATTTTAACATCTTATCAAATCTCTCCATATATACGATAATGCCCATCTCTTAATACTTTCATAGAGCCCTGCACTCATCTATTTTCTAGTGAATGGGTGGCAAGATATATTACCCCTTATTGTATTATGCTCTGTGCATATTCAGATGGCAAGCCAAAGATAAAGCCAGGATTAGAATTACCTTCTTAAATTCACAGCTTATCAAGAAGGTAAAGCTGGCTAATATGATTACCTGTATAGCAGCACCAGATCTTCTCACTCAGGAATTCAAAACCTCTTGAGCCTGTCAGAAAGCTTATAGAGGTTGAAAACAGACACAATGCATACATGACTTCTGTAACTTAAACACATCTAAGTTTATAGCAAACATAAGTCATTTAATTTTATATCACTTCCTAAGTCATTGAACCATGACAAAACATGCAAAATGCAGACGAGTTTTCTCCTTAACTCAATGCAAAATCAATCCAATTACTTTTTACAGACCTCTTTCATTTTAACCACCCAAATTTTGATTTTCAATTTCCTCAGTCATATATTAGGACAAATGCAAACTATTTAGAGAAAGCAACACTCTTAGCTTTATCTCAAACTCATTCCTAAATAAGTTAATGTTTTCATTTGCTTAGATGGTGAACCCTCCTCCAGAGGTCTAGCTGGAAGTTACTAGAAGGAAGTACCTGAAACCTACCTTTCTCTTTCTTATCCCAGACTTCCATGTCCCCAACTTGGCCAAACCAGAAGTCTTTTGCATATTACTCAGGGGGAAACAACAAAGACCCCTCAGTAACAATATCTGGAACTTTTCTTTCAGAAAGAGTTTTGTCACATACACATCAGTGGTCCTCTCTTCCTGCACTCTACTGCTCTCTGAACAAGTACACACAGACACACACCCCATGGACAATGTGTAACCACCGAGCAATCATAGAAATCTTTAAAAAAGATTTTAATAGATGATTTGCTGATTCTGCTCCATCCTGGAGCCATTAAGCTCTAGGGAGTCTTATTCTTTAAATTTGCACAGGCTTGTTTAGGCTCCCAGTAAGGTTACTGAAATGTTTGGGCCCCTAAGAAAAACTGAAATTTAAAGTAAAAGACAGGAGTCTGACCTCTATCATTCACCTTCAGCCTCTACACTAATTTGATTTATAAATAATTTCAAAATATGAATTTTTAAAGAGCAGTTTATCTACCCCAGTCCACCTAATCTTTTTTTTTCTTTCTTTCTTTCTAGGAATGCTATCATAAAAATGTGTGCTATTTACTTCTTTGTATCTATGCTTTTAACAACTAATAAGGCTGACATTAGACCCAAAACACCGGCTGGTTGTTTAAAAAAAAAAAAAAAAAACCTAGGTTTTTAAGTCTTGGACCGGACTCCAAGTCAAATCAGTTTCAATCTGTGCAGAAACTAAAATGGCTTCCCTCTTGAGAAATCAAACTAGGCTCCTTAGACCACTCGTTTTCAAACAATGTTCTGAGGAACACATATTCTTTAGAGGTGCCCCAGTATTTAAGGGGAGGCCAAATAAGGTAATAGGTTAAGGTTTCAGTGAGAGCAAACGAAGTTTTAAAATCTAGTTTATAAAAGGGGGTTCTACTAAATCTACATTGGTGTTTGAAAAAAATGGGGTATGTTTTTTTTAACCTAAGTGAAAACCCACACCCTAATAATTTTACTAAAAATGTTATCATTTCAAGTTGTTATGAGATAATTTTCATTGTCACAAAACAAGTAGGTGGAGGGTGGATCAGGGAAAGGGGGGTTTTTACCTCATAACAAAGACACAGAAAAAGCAGGGCTCCTTCCCCTCCTGGAAATTATAGACCACTGCAGAGAGGAAACCAAGACACCAAAACCAAGAAACATTTTAGGAGCTACAACCTCTCATTTGGAATCTCTAGATAGAATTTTTAAAAAAGACTAAATATATTTCTAAAATTCAAATAACATGAGTCAGAGTTTAAAAAAACAAAAACTACTTAGCAATAACATAAAAATATTCTAGTCACCCATCTCAGGAATAAAAAGGACAAGGGACAGGGGAATCCTATTTCTGTTGCTTCATTTAGTAGATCTGAGTCATGATTGTCCCAATGATTTTACTGATGAAACAAAAAAATTATCTGTTGGGCCGGCCCGGTGAAGCGCAGCGGCGCTCCCGCCGAGGGTTCAGATCCCACATACAGACCGGCCGGAGGTGCAGGAGCAACACAGAGGGTTGCAATCCGATGCCAGTCACGAAAAAAGACAAAAAAAAAAAAAAAAAAAAATTATCTGTTGCATAAACAAAGGGCTTGCCTAGGAAACTCATCTTCCCGTGAACTGAGAGTTGTCTAATAGGTGTTTTTTGTGGTTCTAAAATTAAGAACACTAATAAGGGCTTTGATGTACTCTGCAAGAATTGTCTAAATACCAAAACATGTACTAATTTCCCTTGGACATTTTCCTTTCTCTATTGGTACGGCTATAACATTCTGCATCAAATCCTTTTGGAAATATATGGACAGAAGTATGTATAGGTCAAATGACATGATGCCTGAAACTTACTTTAAAATACTTAAGGAAACAAAAATATGTCAGGAGGCGAGGGGAGCACTGAAACAAAACCAGCAAAATGTGGTCAACTGCTGAAGCTAGATGAAGTATATGTTTGAAATTTTATATAATAAAAAGTTTTTAAAACCCTTAAAGTTGGCAGATAAACTATACACAAATATTATAGGATTAAACCGAAGGATTAAAAGTATTTACAGAACATCATTCTCTTAATTTCACAATTATTCTGCTGGTGGATAGTTTCCAATGGATACAACAATACAGTATCTGTTAATCACTATCTATGAATTGCAAACACAAAGTGGAAGTCTAAGTGACCCAAAAAGCAAAGTGACATTTGTCAGGAACTTCTCTATCATTAGTCAAAGCAAAGGAAAAGGAGAGCTTTCTTCAACATTATTGCTCACTTTCTTGGCAGGTAACAAGGTGTTTGCAATTTTATGTAGACTGAGGAAAAATCATGACATGCTTATACTATGTATATATCACATTACTCTGAACCATGATTTTAGAGTCTATACATTTTAACATGGTTGAAAAAGGTGATTAATATCTTGAACTTCAGGGGATACAAGAAATATCCGGTGCAATGTTAAAGTTAGGGATAAGAAATAAGGGGGAAAAGGTTTGTTAATGCACAAAAGCAAATAATTGGAAAGAAAAGGACAGAAGAATCAATTTATCAAGTGGTACCTTCATCTCAAATGTAAATTCATTATCAAATTATTATGTAAAATCTCATCCTCTACCTTATAAAGAATAGAAAGGGTTGTTTCTTCCAGAAGCTCAAAATCTGGTCAACATTTTGTGACTCCACAGGTAAGTTTACATTAGTGGTTCTCAAACTTTACCTTGCACCAGAATCAACTGGAAGGCTTGTTAAATGGATTGCTGGACCCACTCCCAGACCATACTTTGAGAACTATGTGTTTATACCATGGCCATTTCTTACAAATTACCTGATTTTGAAAGTAGTCACAATTTTATAAAACTCAATACACATTCTATGAGAAACATCTTATTAAAAAGAATTATCAGGCAGAACAAAAGTATTTCTCAAAGAAAAGTATCATGCTGGTTAAAGAATAGCACTGTATGGCTTACCAAATTAAATAGATACCAAATAATTTGTAAATGTCACCCCGACTTCAATAATTGTAAATAACATTATGCCTTATAAAAATACATGTATGTCTTAGGACAGAGTTTCACCTTACCCAAACAGGCTTAAAAAAATGCCTACTTCACAGAACTCACTTAAACAGAGTGCTAACAAGTCCTCTAATTGGTCCGTTTGAATCTGGGGGAGAGTTGGCTCCAATCATTTTCAGTTGCATAAGCGGCTGTGGAATGCTCCAACACACTGTTGCTGCAGTGACCACAACTTGACCCAGGCCAGAGCTTCCATCCTTGGGAGGGTGAGTCAGACCTAACCCAACTTCCACCAGGCACAACAAGGCCGTGCTGTTTAGGCGTGGATCACACACACACTGAGCCAACTTTGGAGCCAACAATGAACAGCCATAGCCTCAGGACAGTAAATCAGTTTCCTTTTGTAGGGTTTTCTTAACACAAAGCCCAGTGTCAGGGGTGGGGGAGGAGGCACAGCTGGCCCAAATTCCATCTCAGGTTTATCAGTGATTTAATCCCCACTAACTCCCTCCTCTACCTCAGGCCTCTAACAAAACAGCTGGCATCAAGAGGACAATTTGGATTTCAACAAATTCAAAGTCTATAGCATCTGTACCAGAATTAGAATAGTTTAAGTAATCAATAAAGGAAATTTGCTAGGCAGAAGTTAGCTGAATCAACACCTTTAAAAATTCTGGTTTGAAAAAAAAAAGTACTGGTCTACATCACCTTCTTGTGGGGGTTTTGGTACTGGTGTGAATTCAGACTTCCCCTCAAACTCAAATAAGTACTGCAACATCATGGGGTGATGTGCTAAAAGCTCTCAAGTTCCTTTCTGGCTTTAACACAATTCATTTATTAGAGCATTCTGAAGTAGTAAACAAAGAATCTGGAATCAGACTACATAGGTTCAAAGTCTAACACTAACTGTGATTCTGGCCAAAAGGTTATGATTTGGGGTCCTGATCTGTAAAACGGGGTACCTATCTCATAGGGTTAGAGTGAGAACTAAATTGCTTAAGATGATGCCTGGCACCTAGTAATAAACACTCAAAAAATAAGGATGCTAATAATAACATGTAAACCTGATGGCAAAAACCAGCAGAGACTCTAATTAAAACTCATAAATTATATGTCATTAGTTCATTATATAAGCTTCCAAAGTTTGTACGAGCCACAAATTAACTCGAACGTTACTTAATGCTTCACATTTAATATGAATAGCTTGACAATATTTTACAATTTCTTGATTTCCCCTGCACTTTGGGCACAGCCACCTTAAGAGAGGAAAGAAAGCAACAAAACCAAAGGAAAAGCTTTTCCTTAGACTGCTTTTGGTTTTCTATTAATTGCCCAATTTTGAAAAATAGACAAGATAGTAGGTGATTGAGTTCTTTTACTTCGGTCAATAATACTAAGTTTTTATAAAAAGAGGTTGAATTTTTTAAACATCACTCAAGTTATAAGAAATTTTAGGGTTTGCCGATTAGCTCAGTTGGTTAAAGTGTGGTCTTATAACACCAAGGTCAAGGGTTCGGATCCCCATACTGGCCTTACCAGCCAAACACCAAAAAAAAAAAAAAAAAAAAAAAAAAAGGAAATTTTTAACTCTTTATTTAAGGTCAAAGACAGCTTTAGAAAAAATTCAGTATTACTTTATTTTCCATAACCTCCAACTTTTGTAACAATGTGGTAGAATGGGAATGGATTCTGATAATAGTTTAGATCCATAAAATGAATGGGAAAGTCAATTTTAAGGAAGGAAAAATGCTTACAGTTAAATATTTAATATTATATATTTAAGCAAAAATAAAGATAAGTCATGAAGATGACTTCAAAAATAATGAAGTTTTGCAAATCAAAAGTTATTGATTACCCTTCAAGGTAAAAGAAATAAAGTTATTATCTTTTTTTGACTTTACCATACAGCTACAAAGAGGCATCTTGGTTAGGTCACTTCTTTTATTTTTCCCCATCTTTACTGAAGTATAATCAACAAGTAAAAATTGTGTATATTCAAGAAGTACAAGTGATATTTTAATATACATATGCAATCAAGCCAATTAACATACCTATCACCTCAGATTCTTTTCTCTGTATGTGGTAAGATCTACTCTCAGCAAATTTCAAGTATACAATACAGTATTATTAACTAGTCACCCTGCTGTACATTAGGTCTCCAGAACTTATTCATCTTATAACTACAAGTGACCAACATCTCCCCATTTCCCCTACCCTCCAACCCCTAGTAACCACACTCACTTGGCTCTGCTTCTATGAGTTCGACTTCTTTAGATTTCACATATAAGTGACATCGGACAGTAATTGTCCTTCTGTGTCTGGCTTATTTCACTTAGCTGAATTGATTCCAACCTCAGCCATATTGTTTACTGCTCTTTGAGGCAAATTATGCAGCTTCACTGAAACTAATTTTATTCTTATTTTATTTTGAGATAGAATTTGCTCTGCCTTTCTTATAAAGGTATGCAAAATACTGAATTAGTACCTAGATCTTTATACTACACACATCTTTGTAAATTGGAACTAATGCTCTCTCTGTTTCTTATTTGGTTTACATTACCCCTAATATAATCTCAATGTATTGTTTTAATTCAGCCTGTTTACTGCACAAATATGTTCTATCTTAAACAAAGGGCATTTTGTTACAATCTCTCACATCCAAGTTGTTATAAAAACATTAGTTATTGGTTTAGGAAAGGTAATACTCAACCTTAAATTTAAAAATCAGTTATAATTTCCATTTGTAGAGAAAATACAAAATAAGCTAAAGACAAATGTTTTATCATGAGCAATTCTTTTCAATAGCTTTTCGGGTGAAAATGCAGAAAACATCACAAATCTCAGTACAAAATTCAATGGGAGAGAGACAAGATCCCATTAAATTGTTTTCTTCTGCCTTAGCATGAAAAATCCATAACTAGTATTAGTGTCTACCTGAAAAATAATATTATAAGAGCCAAACACAAGAAATTTTGGATTTAGGGAATTACTTCTTGATGTTCAATGTGCTGAACAAAATAGGGTAAATGGGCCTGAATTAATAATTTATGTTGCCAGTACCTTCAAATGCAAGTTTTGATATAATAATCAGCTGTCCATGAAAATATATAGATGAAATTCACTGAAATGACCTAGTTTTATAATACAATAAAACTTGCTGTTTCAGCTTTATAACAGTAATGTTCCTTTGAAAACAACTGGGAAAATTCTAAATATCACATCAAAATACATGTCTTCCTAACATTAGAGATGTTTTAAATGGAATGGGATGGCTTATCTGTGGGAAGTCTCTGGAGACCACTGTTAGAAGCCGGCTAACTACCTACCAGGAATGGCAAAAGTAGGGAGTACTACATCCAAGCAACCTCTAAAGTGTCTGCTTACAGTTAAAAAGATCCAAGTAATACAGAAGGTCATGGCATATACAGTAAATATGTACTACCTTCTCCTCCAGCCCATCTCACTATCCAGAGTCAAATTTTGTCAGATTCACTTGAATCTTTCGCAGAAGTTCCACATACATAAATTTTCTCCATTTTATATATAAATTATTCCTAAATGTGATTATGCCTGCTTTTTGTAAATCCTTTTACATAACAGTAGATTTTAGATATTTCTCTACATCAGTATGGTTATGCCTACTTTTAATGTATGATAACATAATATTCTACTGTATAGTACAACATAGTTTTTTTAAAAAGTCTTGTTTAATTGATACAAATAATGCTCTAATAATATCCTCATAGTGTGCACTTATGTAACATACTATGGTACTAATTCCTAGAATTGCTAAATCAAGGGGTATGCACATAAGATTCTGAATGGTTGCTGTTGAAAATTTTTGTACCAATTGACAGTAGAAGAAAATGCCAACTCTGGCCCCAACTTTTTAGTCTTTACCAATCAGAGGGTAAAAAAATAATGTTATCTCACTTTTAATTTGCCTTTCCCTGATCACTAATGAGATTGTTATAGGTTTATTGGCTAAGTGTATTTTTTACAAGTTACTATAAAATTCTTTGCCTTTTTTGTCCATTTCTTTCAGAGATTCTGTTAGACATCCATACTGAAATGTTTATAGATAAAACTATACGACTGAAATTATTTCAAATTAACCAAGAGGGAAAGAAGAATTGGCAGGGAGGGGCGGGGGTACAGAGAAAACAACACTGGCTGAGAGTTGACCATTGCTGAGGATGGGTGGCATATACCTAAGGATTCATCATATCACTCTCTCATATGTCTTAATGTTTTTCATAGTAAATTGTCAAAAATGTTTGCTCATTTTTCTTTTTTTTTTTCACAGTGGATGCTTATAAGCTTATCGTTTTCTCTTAAGATGCTCATATTTAGTATTTCTTACTGGTATGTAAGAACAACTTGTGGAATAAAGAAGGTTTGCCTTTGTTACAGGCACCATAAATAATTACCAGCTTCTTCATATGGACAGTCAAATATCCCAATATCATTTACTGAATAATTCGTCTTTTCCCCTCTGATGTAAAAAGCCACTTTTATCTTGCACCAATTCCAAATACTCATATATGTTGTACAAGTTTATTTTTAGACTTCCATTTTATCCCACTGATTTATCTGTGCTTTAATTTCTGTATCTTCATATTTTCTTCAGGTTTTTGTTTGTTTGTTTGTTTGTTTGCTATTCTTACCTAATGATTTTTACAGATGACACTGTACATTTTCAAGTTTCTACCTAAGGTCTCATCTGTTGCATTCAGACTGAATTCGCTTGACAAACTGCTAGCACACAAAGCTAAATAATTTTCTTTCTGTAAAATTATTTATTTAGCTACTGTGAAAGGTCAAACAGACACAACAGACTGTTATAACATTTGAACACTGCCATTTATATGTCTTATTTAAGACATAAACATCTGACTAAAAATTCAGCAAAGGAACACGTCATGATCAGCCTGAGGCCAAGTGTTTTAAATATAATACACTAATATTAGACACAAGTATTTTGGTTTTGCTTACTGGTCTACAGTTTCATAGGAAGATGTGACTTCTTAAAGGGAAAAGAATATCTTTTAAGTGGCTTGATCAATTTATTAGAAATAAGGAGCAAACAGCATCTGTTTTCACAGAGCAACTGTTAAATTAATCCGTGTTAAGTCAGCCTCAAAGCACTTGGATGTAGCCACAGGATGTGGATGTAATAAGATCTCATAGACTAACACCTGATAGGGCCTTACACATGCCAGGGTCAGACCAAAGCAATGGAGGAGAGGGAAATTATATCCTTCTAGAATCAAAACATCAAAGCCCCCTGCAGTCTCTTGGGTTTGTCTTGAAAAATTCAATCCCTCCCCAACCCACGTTAACTCCCCACCCTAAAAAAAAAAACCCTCCCATAACAAAAACAAAGTGCTCTATTCAATTCGGATTTTGTGAATCAATGAAATTTAAGAGCCATCTGAAACCACCAAAGGTACATGGTGATTTTCTCCTGACTCTAAAGTCTGAATGACTTGAGTAGAGAAATACACTGATAAAACGTGAACAGAAATGCACATCTCTAAGTCAAAGCTGCACGTGAGCAGATCCTAGGAGAAGCAAGTGATTCTACCTGAGGCACAAGCACTACCCACCACCATTTCCAGAAGCCTCTGCAGGGGCTAGAAGCCTCGCTTCCCTTCAGAAAGAGATCTCAATTACCTCCTTTCCAGTCCCCTTTGATACGTGGTAAACAACCCTTTGTTTTCAAAAGGGTTTGCAGAGATCTTTGAAAGGCAGCAGCCAGGCATTTTGTGGCTGTCTCCAGATGGTCCAAGCAGCCAAAGCTGTCAGGGGTGCCCATCACTACTGAAAACACCAGGAGGGGCAGAAGTAAGAGGGGCAGGAAAGTGGACTGGGAGGAGAGCTGCATCCTGCACCAACATTCTTTAGATTCCTTTGCAAGTGGTTTTTCATCTGGGTTCATTAAGCAGGTCAGGTGGGAAGGGACAAAAACCAAGGAAATGCGGCTCATTTCAAACTGTTAACAACTTGACTACAAAGTTTATGCAGAATTACAAATAAGTCATTCTGTTTTCAGGCATCAAAAATTTTATCAATGAACTGTTAAGATGTTAAAAGGCCTTCCAGCTATTTGGTAACAGTGAAATGTGAAACCAAGCAGTGCCACAGGCAACTGAGCCTCTTTCCTGGCCTCTGCATTTCCAAAGGCGTAAATCCTGGTTCACTTGAACATCAAGAACTGTTCTGAAAGATCCCATAAGAAATGTTACCAAGAGGCTGAAGAATGAAAATCAGAGCCATTTTTTCTCATTCATTCAGGGCCTGCTATGGGTCAGGTTCTGTGCTTCGTACCTTATTCTTAATTCAACTTTTCTCTTCATCAACCTACTTACAGGCACATCGTAGATAGGGGAATTTAGGTTTAGGATTAAATCATTTTCCTGCGGTCATATTTCTAGTAAATTCAGTTATGACTCAACTCCAAGGTCTGAATGACTATCGTCTATACTCGGGACTCCCATTCTTGGGGTTGAGAGAAAGGGAAGGGATGGGATTGGGATGAAGGGAATAGTAGCAGCAAAGGGAGAGAAGACACCAAGTAGAGACATCAGCCCTCAGGAATTCTTGCAGGTAAGGCAGATGAAGGGCAGCAGCCAGGAACTGAAGGCCTGACAGATGAGTTGTATTTCTTATCAATCAACTGCACTCCAAGGCTTGCTTCCTCAAGAAACTAACTGGCAGTCCAAGAGGAAATGCTGGCTGAACTCCACCCATCCATTTTGTCAGAAGCAGGAGAAATAAGTGGTTGAGAGTCCAGGCAATGAAAACTCATTTGAACCTGGCCCTCTGGCAGCTCCCTCCCAGCTGGGGAGAACAGTAGCTATCTCACAGGCTGCTGGGAGGATTCCATGAGAAGTACTTCCAACAGGGTCTGAATCTAGAAGAGCTACAATAACTTTATTATCATCATCATCATCATTATTATTATTATTATTATTATTATTATTATTAATTATTGCCACAGCCAAGAAGTCTCTCTCCACACTATTTTTACATATGCCAGAAATGCAGGTGTTTTTACAGAACTAATAAATCACAAACAATAGCATGATTGCCTGCCAAATTTCTAATGCACAGTCTTTCCATTGGAACCAAAAAAAACAAAACAAAGCAAAAAAGAAGCCTGAAACAAATATAAAACAGTATTTTTCCCTATCTTAAATTTTAAAATACAGAGGCAAAGATGAATTGTTATATACTCTCAGAGCTCTTTTAAATGTTTAGAATACAGAATGTCTTTCATAAAATCCTCACTTAAAATGTATATTCTTCTCCAAGAACTAAGTGAATTCAATACGAGCGTACTCCAGAAAGTTTGTGGGAAAATGGAATTAAAAGATAGTACAAATCCTTCCATAAACTTTTTGAAGTACCATTGTATGGAAGACCTCTATCACTGGTTTTTATAAAGGATTCATTAACGTGAACCATCACTGAAAAACTGTGTACACACAACAGGTGGGATGTCTGTACATCTCATGTACTTCCTCAGACACCCCAGCACACTCCCAACCTTACAGCCTTTGCATTTACTGTCCTCTCCAGCTTGAACACTTTTTGCTCCAGCCTCCTGTGATCGTTAACTGGGGCCCTGCAAACTAAACTCAAAAGACAGAGTAACAGGAAAAAAGACAAGCAAATTTTATTTGATGTTATTATTTCTATATGAGGGTGGAGGCGAGAGCGGGCTTCATAGAAAAATGTGAAAATCCCAAAAACGCAGTTAGGCCTGACCACTTATACACCATTTTAACAGAGTGCTAAACTGCGGAAATGTGATAAGACATAGGAAAAGGGGTTTGGGATTCTAGAGACAGTAAGTTTTGTGAAGGTAAATACATGGGGAAAACTAATAGAAGATAAGGGTTATTTCGGTGAGGTTTGTGGTTTATTTTGTTGTTTTTGTTTGTTTGGTGGCTGGCCAGTAAGGGGATTCCCCAAACTCTTGACCTTGGTTTTACTGACACTGCACTCTACGCAAATGAGCTACCCAGCAAGCCCTCAGTCAGGTTTGTTTATGCAGACTAAAGTCAGTGCCGTCTCCAGTGATGAATCCTCTCCTCTTCCTGGCAAGGGAAAGGAGAAGGAGGATACCTTCACAAAAGAAAAACTATGTAGAAAGCTTTTCCTGTGTCTGCTATTTCTCAATTGCGTTTAGCTCAAGATAATCCTTATGCCCAAACGGCATGTTTTGGGATGGCATATTCTGATCCCCTCATAATTCTTAGAGTCTGCTTCTCTCTCCCACCTCTTACTTGCTTAATTTTTCTTCATAGTACTGACCACTGAGTGGCACAAAATATACAGATCTGGTAAGCTGCCCCATGAGATCAGGGAGTTGTCCTTTTTAATGGCTATATTGCAATGCTCAGCACAGAATTGGTGCTCAAAAAATGTGCTGAATAAATGAATGAATTTCCATGTTACATCACTGTTTTCTTACAATTAGAATTCCTGTGGTTTTGATGCTATTTTCAACAGTACCAGAATTTATTCACTATACAGTTATAGTACTGTGTTTACTTAAAATAAGTAAATAATAAACAGCATACTCCTTGCTCCAAAAACCTATAATATGAAATATAAGAATATAAAACTGGTTAAAACTGACCATGTGAATAGCAGTCCATAATCAAAGATCATGTGTCTGGCTGAATGAGTTCTACACAGAGTTCTATGGAAGCACCATTTCATCACATGCTGCTAAATTTAAAGACATAGTTCTCTTCTGTGGATAGACTCTTACCTTTAGGAATGCTGAAGATTCTTATCTTTGGGAACTTCATAGAAGTAATATTTCTACCTTGTTTTTTAACCACATAAAATCAGGAGAGACTTTAACAGCAGGGAGATGGGAAGGACAATCTTTGTTTAAATCTGGGTCATCATATAACCCAATTAATGGTCCCACTGAATAGCTCCAGTAAATTGAAATCCCAATGATGGAGTTTGGATGTGTTGTCCCCTCCAAAACTGATGTGGAATTTTGATCCCCAATGTGACAGTGTTGGAAAGTGATTTAGTCATGGGGGTGGATCCCTCAAGAATGGATTAATGCTCTCCCTGGGGGAGGATGGATAAATGAGTGAGTTCCCTCCCTCTATTAGTTTCCGCGACAGCTTGTTGTTTAAAAGACCCTGGCACCTCCTCTCTCTCTAGCTTCCTCTTGCCATGTGATCTGCTTGTACCTGCCAGCTGCCTGCCACTTTTCCGCCATGAGTAGAAACAGCCTGAGGCCCGTGCCAGATGCAGCTGTCCCAGAATCATAAGGCAAATAAACCTCTCTTCTTTATAAGTTACCCAGTTTCAGGTATTCTGTTATAGCAACACAAAACAGACTAAAACACCCAATTTCACTAATGTCTACGTTGAAGCACCAGCTATGTTTGCCCATCAAGTCTAAAAACTTCCTACAGTCAAACTTCTGCCTATACAAAGTGATCATGGAATCACAAAATAAGAGGATTGCTTGTTTGAATTACTAAGTCAGATTTCCTTATTTTATTTATTTATTTATTTTTTTTCTGGCAGCTAGCTGATATAGGGATCTGAACCCTTGACTTTGGTGTTGCAACACCACACTATAACCAACTGAGCTAACCAGCCAGCCCTATATCTTTATTTTTGATTATCTCTATAGTTTCTGTTCATCTCATTTTCTTTAAGTAGTATATTATAGTTGAAAGACCACCATGTTGAACACTACTGAGAGTAGCAATAATTAAAATATTACCAGGTATTTAGCACACAATCTTTTCCTACATCACTATTTCCAGCCTAACTTCAGGCTGGAAATGCCAAATAAAAAGGCACATGTACACGCTTACATAACTCCAGTTGCATTTGCCCTGAACAGATTTATACGTCCATTAAACATTATATTTACAAAGAACTTATAACGGCATGAGATTTAACATTAAGGAATAAAACAGAATCTGCATCATAATCCCAAAAATCCTTTATAAAAATGACATAAAACAGACATTTGTAGGAGGTAGGATTATGCATGATTTATGCATGATTTCTAAGTTTCCTACAATGAACTTGTTAATCCTTTCCCAATTCAAAATGTAATTTAAACATAATTTTAAAAAATGACTCCCCCTAACATTTTAAAACCCTAAATTTCTGTTCCTATTGGTTATATTTACTATGAAAAAATACAGGGGAAACTGCTTTAAAAATTGTAGCTTTTTTTTTTTTTAAGTTTAAAGGTTTATGGACAACTGCCAAAGGAAATACAGCTATCCCTGTACTTTTAATTCATTCCTGCAAGCTATAAATCCTCTAAAAATTGTCCCATACGTCAGCATTGGCAAAATTCAATTATTTTCATCAGAATATAAAGAAAATATGTGCATGCTTAACTTAAAGGTCAATAGTTCCTTTGTGGGTAAAGCCTAGCCACAGATGAGAAGTCCTAAGGTTCAAATGGAAAAATTAAGTTTAACACTAAATCTAAAATCATTAAACCTGACTCACATGAATAAACTTAAACTGTCTTCAAAGCACTCTTTCACAGTATATACAACATCTATGCTGACAAATATTTCAGGAATGAAATACAAAACAACTTCCAGTTCCAGAAGTTCATCCATCATGCATGTTTTCATACTGTAAAATAAACACTTCACAACAAGGAGTATACAACAGGAGAACACCAATCTCCTCTTCTCCAACCCACCAGCCATGTGGTAAGCTTTCCACATTTGCTTACATTCTGAAAATAACTACTTTACATGCCAGAAGTGCACTGGGCTTAAGTTGTTAAAAAATATCATACTTTAAGTATAACTGGGTAAGAACTATGGGCACACACATGAGCAGTCTTTTAAAACAAGAAAAAAGAAAGCTTAACCCCAGTTGTTACCAGATACCCAGAAACAAAGTTAAGTACAATTCCTTATAATATGTATATGTCCACATACACATACATACAATGAAACGTGTACGGTAATGACATGCCTATCTCCCTTCCTTTTAGCAAGCAGCTGACATTTTAACCATGTTCAGAGTAATGTACTCTGTGTCCCAAAGGGTCCCCCAACCATTCCTACTCTAACAGTACCCACAACAAAAAAGGCATTGATCACTGGCCCCAGCATCATCTTACATTACTATTCCAGAGAGGCCATAGATGAGCCTGGTAATTCTGCTCATCCTGCCCCCAGAGTTTTGTCCCAATCAGGTTATGCCTTCCTCAAGTGGGCCAGATTTTCTTTAGGCTCCTAGATCAGTATTTAACTGATAGCAACAACCTAACATTAGTACATATTAAAGTGGATGCAGCAACAGGGAACAAAGGAAGGATCAAGGTGAAGAGACTGGAAGTCAGAGGACAGGGATTGGTCTTTTGATTGTTAATATTCCTGTGACTTTGAGCAGCTCAACATCTCCAAATCTGATGCCCTCTCCCCGCCCTCTCCCCCGCCTCTCTCCAGGGGTGGAGTCTGGAAACGACACACAGAAATGGCACCTGCCAAGGGGAAGGAAAAGAAGGAATAACAGGTCATCAGCATCCGACCTCACATGGCTGAAGGCACCAGGAGGCTGGGCATAGGCTGGATGATGCAGTCACAGGAGGAGATAAACAATTAACATCAATTAGCAACTATTCCAGACACATACAAATTCTGTTTTTCTGAAGGCAGTATCTAGAAGTGGTAAGATAAAAAACATTTTCTTGTTAGACACTTCAAAATTTTTAAAAAAAGAAATGCCAAGATTTAAAATTAACTACCCTTTTGATTACTCTTAAAGGGAACCAAGGATTCAAAAGTAAATGAGTTAAAAAGTACAACCAAGAGCAGCTTTTAAGGAACCATGAGAGTTAAGACATTTCCTTAAGATAGAACCATGTACAATATGTCAAACTATTGGGACATATTTTAAACAAATCTTTAGGTGCACATAAAATGCCCACTACAAACCTCCAAACACTCCCTAACACTGATAATTATATCAAGCCTGCTCAGTACAATAAGTTTCTCCCACATCTTTATTTCATCATGTACTCTCTGGGACATATTTTCATTTGATCACCTTAAATAATTGATATGAGTAAGAAAACAGACAAGTAATTAAAATGAATTTTTAAATGGCAGTCCCATTTTTACTGATGTAAATATATTAAGGTTTACTTTCTTCTTTTCCATAACCTTTCCATTCTGTTCTGGTAACAAAGGTAAACCATAACAGATCTGAACAGCTGTGTACCAAGAGAAAAGAGGGGCCATGTGAAAGGCAGATCTAGCTCAAAAGAGGTTCACAGTATCGTGCTCTTTTCTAAAAACCTCAAGGCTTGTTTTATATATTCCTTTCAAAGAATAAGCACAACAACAAAAAGTCACTTTGGGGAAGCTTCTACATCAAACGAAAGATAGTTTACCAACAGGGAAAGTAAACTGACACTGCTATCCACTGAGCCACTGAAATTACTGCTTTTTTCCAGCCCTCCTCTTGGAGGGATTTCCCAGCAACACAAGTTTGAACCCTCTTGAATTCAATAAGCTAGAGTGAAGGTTCAGCTCTTGGGTGTTTCTGCCATGAACATAAAAAAAGCACCCCCCACCTCCTCCTCCATCACTCCACAAAGATGTGCTTCCTATGTGGTTAAATAGCAGAGACATAAAAGCAGGCAAATCCCAAAAACCTGCTCTAATTGCTCTTGCAGAATTTTTGTTTTGGATCACAATGTTTATTAGTCTACTCACTTTCCTCTACATCCCTTTATGGTATTGTTTTTCCTCTACATCCTAGCCAGTTGTCACCCAATATCCTACCTCTCCTTTATCCTTGAGAAGAGAACCTAGAATATATTCCTGGTGACAATGCTAACAGAGCACATTTACCAGCCTCCCTTGCAGCTAGGTGTCACCATCTGGATAATGAGATTAAGAAGACATTGATAAGGATTTCTAAAAAAGCTCCTAAATCTCATCAATGACTAGCCCCATTTAAGGGACATTTTGAAGTATCCCACTGCTGAGAAAATGAAGTTCAAACTCATCAAAGCATCCAAAGCCCCAATCACCTACCCTGCCCCCACCATCTTTCCCACCCACATACCCATAGCTTCCTCTTTTGAACCTCTACACCCTCACTGTTCTTTCTGTCTGGGAACTGTGCCCCTCCCCCCCACTCCAATTCTCCTCCACTCATCCTTGAAACCCAGTTCAAATGCTGCCTGCCTTCCATTTTCTTTTTTGGCAGCTGGCCAGTTTGGGGATCCAAAACCATGACCTTGGTATTATCAGAACAGCACTGTAACCACGTGAACTAACTGGCTAGCCCTTGTCTGCCATCTCTATGAAGACTTTGTATATCCTTTACTGTAGCCTTTGGCACATGGCACTAATTATTTCTGCATATCTTTTCTCCCCCACCAGGCTGCAAAATCCCTCTAGGCACAGACCGAGCTACTTCTCCATTTATTTAGTGCTCAACCCAGATTCCAGAGCTCCTGTCATAATCGAAACATACATGCCATCCAGTACATGTCCATAAAATAAATGAGGGAGAAACAGTGAGATAGTAAATTAATTTTTAAAATTCTAACTTCAAATCAGTATCAGCATCACAGAAGTCAATCAGAAGCGCCCTGAGAAAATCTGGAGTAGGGTCAGAACAAGTGAACATATAATCCAAATACCCAGTTAAACATCCTACATTAAGCCCTCCCTTCACCTGCTCACAGAATAATCATGGACTTGGGTTAGGGTTGAGTTTCACGTGTTCAGCCTCTGATATGAACGAGCAAAGGAGCAATGAGGCCAACATGTCAGAGTTCTTAAAAAGCATTAACAATGTAACACACGATAAACTCTTAGAATGATATTTTATCCAATGTCTTTTTTCCTCCAGGACAAAAAGGACACTAATATTTTTTTCTCATCTCTTCATTGGCTTTACTATTAAATCAATGAAACACAACTAAAAAACACATGCACATAAGAAATACCTCCAGAAACTGAACACTACCTTACATCCTTACAATCTGACCCAGAAAATTCACAATTATACAAATTTAACCTTTGAGTCCCACTCACACAAATAAAGTGAAATATTCAAATGGAAAATACAAAGAAAGGGACTGCCCTCAAAGAGGGTACATCTGTCTCCTATCCTTTCTGTCACCACATCATTATCTTTGTCCTGGATACTTCTAATGGCCACGCTGATAAATTAATGATGCTTCCCCTCTATTTCAGCCACCCTATCATCACCTGCAAATCTTCCAGCTTCCCTCAGGGATTCCTTCTTCTCACACACTTCACGAAACATGTAAAGCAGCAATTCCAAATTTGCAATTTTGTCATAAACATACTCTTTAAAGTGGAGCCCTTCGAAGTCCCTCTAACTAGCAGCAATATGTAAGCTACCTTCACATTCAAACATATTACCAGTTAGCCAAGAACCTTCCCCCCAAAGAACAACGATCAGATTTTAAAATTTGGTTTACTTGTATCAGATTTAAATTTTCTGGATTCTGTGGTATAAAAGGATTTAACACTTGACACAAAACACTAAAAACAAGCCTGAGAAAAGACTAGCAAGATACAATGCTAATCATAATGGCCTCAATTAGATTTTCAATGCCTGTCAAGTTAATGGAATATAGTAGGACTGGCTTCAAGCCCTTGAACTAAAGGGTCAATTTGGATGCTCTTACACTGAAGTCAGAAGTAAATACTAGCTTTTGAATCGCAAAAAAATCAGCAAACTGAAAAAAAGACAATGACAACGAAATTTTCATTTTGATGGTCACTCAATTTAAATCCAATATACATTTTCTTTCTAAACACCACTACCTTATTCAAACAAAATCACTTTTAGGCACTCTCAATTGAAAGTATCCCAATCAATCAGGAGATTCATGAAATATTTCAAGTTATTCTTTTTTTACTGAATTTCTGAAATAGAGTTACAAAGGACTAATATTATTGTTACTGACAGCATTTATGAAATTCTTCCATAATAGAATGTTCTAGAAAAGGCTGAAAAAGATGAATCTTATTTAAAACGCTTTTTCTTTCTATCTTCTTCAGTTTTTAAACATAAGAGGAGTTACCTCAACTGTCAAGAAATCAAACCCGTAATCCTTAATCACCACAATATAAAGTTTCTAGAGTACTCATTGAAAATATTTAGTAAACATGTATTTACTGTAAGTATTTAGATGTAAGGCATTGTCATGAGTGATGAAATAAATTATAATAGTGTATGATCACAATCCATATTAACTTCTCCCCCACCACCATTTTTGTTTTTAATATTTAACCACCCCAAAATAGATCCTGTCCCCAGTTATTCTTTTACATCCCAGTGAATATATAGTTCTCTCCTCCAGATATCTAAGTCTGTATTTGGGTAGTGACCCTATCTGAATCCTTCCTTGATTAATACTACATAAAATAGTACATAACCACACATCCACATAGTGTTCCCCTATATTCCTTACCCAACTTAATTTTTTTCAAGTTACTGACTACCTCCTATTTATTCTGTCTACCCCTCACTGCTCCCATGGGGCAATGACCTCCAAAACATTTGTTAAATGAAAGAGTAAATTTTTCTTTACTGGGTGTGCCTCTAAGAATCTAGGTTTCTCTGTGTATGAAAATAAGGTAGGAGCTTTTCTACAGAAATTTGATTTTAATTTTAAATTGCTAATTCATTTAATATGTAAGTATATGAATAAATTATCCTTAGAATAATCTGTCTGCATATTTGCACATTTCTATGGGAGTTTAAGAACTCTTCACTTATATCCTCAAACTAACATACTGCAATGACAAAACCATATTTGTGTTAAACCATAATATGCAATTAAGAACATCAGGATAGAGAATATTTGCTATTAAATACGACTTTTTATATGACAGGTTTTAATATTAGTCTCTGAAGACTTAAGCTAAGATTTCAAAAACTTTTGCATCAGTTTTTATTTTATTTGATTTGATTTGGGTGGCTGGCTGGTCTGGAGTTCTGAATGCTTGACCTTAGTGTTAACAGCACCATGCTCTAACCAGGCAAGCTAACTGGCCAGCCTACATCAATTTTAAAGGCTCAAGGGCTGGCCAGTTAGCTCACTTGGGAAAGCGTGATACTGATAACACCAACGTCAAGGGTTCAGATCCCCTGTACTGGCCAGCCACCAAAAAGAAAAAAAACATTTTAAAGGCTCAACCTTCCAAGTAGATAAGGATTTTTTATTTTTTGAAAGTTGACAAAACTCAATAAATATGGTTAAGAAATAGTGCTTATCTATCTTTATCATGTGTGCCTATCAATTCAATTACAAACAAAATAACTGGGTAATGGTATTTATAAAAACAATGTTTTTGAAAATTCATCTAATAGCAGGAACAGATATAAAAAGTCCTTTTTTGAACTGATCAAACCTTAATGGATATCATTGTCTTTATTTCCTATTAAAAATGAAATTTATGCTGCCTCATTAATTTTACTGTAAAAATACCAATAAAGAACACACAGACAAGGAAAAAGTGAACAAATAAGCTGGGGGTGATCCATTGGGTCAACATATATTATAGTATTAAAGCTTTGAAATTTAGCAAAGCAGCAGGAGTAGAATGCATTTCTTCACCTAATACAAATGACTTTTCTTTATACAACAGATCTCTTATTCTCATAAGTATCCTTTAAGGCTGAAAAGTAATTCATCAGTCTCATGTTGGATGCCTTAACATTCTTCAATGAAGATAGTATGTGGCTTTCTCTGAAAGCTAATTGAAAGCACAGGACAAATTATCAGATTCTCTTAGAGAAAGAATCAGGCAAAGAACAATTTCATATCAACAAAATCACTAAAAAACAAAACAAAAAAAGTAACAATTTGTCTCGTTGAATCAAATTTCTCATGTGAAAATCTTCTGAACATGGGAAGAAAAAAGAGAGACCATTTGGAAATTTGGAGATTCAATCACTGTTTTGAGTCCATCACTAATAAAACCTTAAGAAATCAATGCATTGTGTTCATCAGGATCCATTCATCTGCAAAACAGGCTTATTCTTCTTCTCCATTGTTCAAAGTGTTTATCTTCTTTATTCTTTATCCCTGTTCATCGACCCTACACGTGTGGGTCTGGAACCATCTCATTCATTCTGCACTGTATCTACTCTGAGCAGGATGTTTATTACGGCTTGAGTATCCTTTATCTGAAATACTAGAGACAAGAAGTGTTTCGAATTTTGGATTTTTTTTTTGGATTTTGGAAATATATGCAGATACAGAGTGGTTGAGCATCCCTAATCCGAAAATCTGAAGTCTGAAATGCCCAAATGAACATTTCCTTTGAGCATGATCTTTGAGTGCCACATAGGCACACAGAAAGTTTCACAGTTTTGGGGCATTTCAGATTTTGAAACAGGCATACTCAACATGCACAAATATGGCTTCTGTATTTACATCCTCCTACCTCAGCCCACTTCTTGACTTCTTTTGGTTGGGCAGGACAATCATAAATACATGAGCTGGTTAAGAAAAATCCACATAGATTCCTGGGGACTTTGCTTCTTGATTCTGCAACATATTAATCATAATTTCACCACAATATCACCAGTTTCACGTACTCAAAGCTTTCAAATCTCCTTAGCCTAATTTTAAAATTGAGATTAAAAACCTTTTATTTTATAAGCAAAATATGGTTTAAAAAAAAATGTATAGTTTTAATAAAGCAGAAGATCACACTACTAAGTTTTAAAGATGTGATAGCAATAATATGGCTGGTTATATAAATTCGTTTTATTTTGAAAGTGATTTCTTAGGAAAATGCTTCATTCTCGAGCAGTCTGCATTTTGGTTTCCTCTGTCCTCAGGTAATATCACTTCAAGCTTCCATTCTAGGACCAAAATTTTTTTGCTGGCATTTGAAGTCTTCCATTTCTGTCCAGTCAGAAAACCCTGATTATTCATTTTTCTAGAAAAGGTTTTGCTGAAAACTAAACCAAGCTTGTTCACAGCTCCTTGCGCAGAGCTGATAGCCAATGAATAAGCTGAGTTAATAATCGAGCCAGTGTATAAACTTGCTCAATATTAGACGTGTGGCAAGCTGCCAGTGTACACATTAAAAATAGAAGTCTTCCTCATTTGTGTAAAAACTGCTTATGCTTTTTCTACATTTCTGTACTGTTAAAATTTTTCAATGAAAATTAAAAAATAAATTTTTCAATGAGCAAAAATTTTAATATTTTCCAAAAAGCCAACTGAAATAAAAAATATATGAATAATAAATGAAATTTTAGAACATGTATTCTAAAAGCTGTATGATGTTTTTTAAAATTTAAATAAAACTTATTCATTCTTATAGAGAACTGCCACTAAGTGAAATATCATAGATTTTTAAATTTTAACTATGTGCAAGACTTTAGTACATCCAGTTTACATCATCATCATATATAATAGTAACAACACTTATATAGTCCTTATATTGTGCCATTCACTACTTCAAGCATTTTACATATATATTAACTCAATTACATATATATTAATATATTTTACACTTTACATACGTATTAATCCTCAACACCCATAAATACTATTATCCCCATTTTACAAAGGCACAGAAGCTTGCCCACAGTCAATAGTTCAAAAGAGACAGAGCCAGGATTCGTGCCCAGGCAATTTTGTCCTAGTCCAGTCTCAATTAGTTTGCAACACTGCCTTCTCTACACACCTGAGAAACATTCAATGACTCAGTGTTACTGACCTAACATCACACCTGAAATCAAAGTCGACGTTATAGGACTGGCTAGTTAGCTCAGGTGGTTAGAGCACAGTGTCATAACCCCATGGTCAGGGTTTAGATCCTTGTACCAACCAGCCACAAAGAAAAAATTAATCAATATTATAAATATGGAAACTATTCCAGTTCTTTCCATAGAGGTGGGTTTACTATCATCTTTCATAAGATACTATAATTCTAGCAATGTTCACGTTGAAGCTCTATTGCATGCCTCTTCAAAATGTAGCCATATAGGGCTGGCCATTTAGCTCACTTGGGAGAGCCTGGTGTCAATAACACCAAAGTCAAGAGTTCGGATCCCTGTACTGACCAGCTGCCAGAAAGAAAAGAATAAAAAAGTAGCCGTACAAAATAAATCTAAATAAAATGGCCTCTTAGCTAGCTCCCTATTGCAGCTAAGATTTAACACACGTAAACTGTTTAATATGTGAACTCTGACCAGTCAGCTAGCCAATCTATTAAGCATCACTTTTTCATAAAACCGTCAATCGACAAACATGTCCAGCCTTTTTTTTTTTTTTTTTTTTTTAAATGAATTACTTTATTTCTAGTGCAATCCTTCTAATCCAGCTTTTGGTAGATTTCTAATCCTAAGAAATATCAGTAAAGCATATCTATCAACCAGGATTAATCTGAAAACTTGCCAAACATTTCTTTTTAAAGGAAAATACTAGCTCTTTCACTGAAATGGTTATTTCTTATGCTTATCCATATTAAACTGAAGAAATAGTTACATAACATTTTCCCCTTTACCAAGGTTTGCATTTGCACATTCAGTATGATGGTTTGGGTAGTCTGCCCCTTTTTTTTTTTTTTTTTAACAAAAAACAAAAATTAAGAAATATACGTTTTATTGCTTAAACTCAATTTTCCCCTTTACCAAGGTTTGCATTTGCACATTCAGTATGATGGTTTGGGTAGTCTGCCCTTTTTTTTTTTTTTTTTAACAAAAAACAAAAATTAAGAAATATACGTTTTATTGCTTAAACTCGGTTGTTCAGAGGCTTGCCCATCCCCTCACCTGAGCTTCCGCAGCCTCCACCCCTCTGTCTTCTCCTGCCCATTCATCAGGGTGCATCTGAATATTAGCTGTGAGACAGGGTGACAGCCTTTCCAAGGGTTTATATCTGGATGTAACTTGCACCAGCATCTGTGACAGTCCATGAACCCATATTTATAATGATTTGTATACTGTCCATCCTCCCCACAAGACTGGAAGCTTCATGAAGGAAAACACTGTTTTGCTCACCCCAATATCTTCAGAGCTTAAGGACAGGGCTTGGCCCAAAAAGAGAATCAATAAAAGTCTCCCTAATGAATATATGAAGGGATTAATCAACTCAAATTCTACACTTGCTCATTCTTTGATTATTTCAGAACCTCACTTGCACCTGGCTCTAAAACAGGCACAGGCAATAGAAAACTGAAGACAAAGACCCTACCCATTCACTTAGGCCTGAAGAGAAACTGTCTGTCTGGGAGGGGACAGGTGCAGAGAGGCATGTAAACAAATAATGTACATACAAAGACAGCCTCTATTCCCCACACCTGGGATACAAACCTGCCTAGCAATTTACTACCAAGAAATGCTCCATGATTATCTCATCCCATTGTTCCTTTACTCTATAAATTATAGGATGTTTACTCTATAACACTTTTACTCAGTAGCCCACTTAATCTGTACTTTCCTTCTAGTACTTAACAAATTCTAGTTTCTTTTATAATCCTGTGCACGTCAAACTTCCTGGGGGGGGGGAGGGAGAGGGGTAGTGAGGTGTATGCAAACTAAATCTTGCATTCTGGAAGCTTTACATTTAAAGTACATTTGTACAGGTTTATCTGTGCATTCATAATTGATATAACAAGGTAGAAACTTAAAAAGAAATGTATAAATGGAAGACATTTTGTAAGTATCTTAAGGTAATAAAGGTAATAAAATTTGCAGAAACAGAACGTATATTTCTATTGAATTTCATTACACTTCAGTGATAGCTGAATGGCCAGTGAAAGGCATTTAATAGCTATGTTTATTTCTAGAATGATTGACAACCTTCATACAAATATCTGTATAGAAGACTCTAGTATGCCACAAAGGGTAATATAAAATAGGGATCCTCTAGTAACAAGAATGCCTTAACCACAAAGATAGCCTCCGTTTTCCTTCCAACCAATATTCAATTGATCACATTATTTCTTTCTCATTTTTTAAAATCAGGTATTCCTAATTTAACCTTGTGATCTTGCATGTTCTTTTTCATTTCTTCGGTCAGGACCAGAAATTATTATTTCATCTAGTAACTTCTCTGCAATACTAATAGCTTTGCAAGTGCTTCAGGGGCCTCTGCTGGTTAGGGGAACAGAAGCTTTTACAGCCTGCCACTTATGGCTTCCCAATGACTAGCATTAAACAGTGATTCCTTATAGATCACCATCCAATGTGAGCTTCACTATTCAATAGGCAGGCTTCTACCTTTCGGGCAGTAGTAGTCAGTGGAAGGTTTCTATAATCTGTGAATTAGCACCACCACCAAGGCAAGATGACTGTGATTAGCTTAAACCCCCAGTATAGGAAAATAAAACTTAAGAGGAAGCAAGTCTTAATAAATAAATAAATGTCAAGGTCTGTTAAACTCATATCAATAAACTCTATCAATACGCCAGGTAAAATCAATCCAAGTAATAACGTTTCCTGCAAGCCAAGACCCCATTCTCATTGCCTTTATTCATTTTTTAGAGCCACCTGCAGCAGACCTATTTTCTAAGCTCTACAAAAGACAGTAACCTCGTAATTACATCTTTTCAGTGAACACAGATAGAAGTGGATAAATCCCCCTCAAACATTAGAGTGAATCATCTACCCTTCTACCAACACTTTGCACAACAGACTAATGTGAATCTCACCTTTGCCCTTTGAAAGAGGTGACAAAAACCTGTGGAAATGTCCAAAAGGATGCAAGAGAAAAGAAATACAAACAGGCCCCAAAATAAATTCGAATCCTATTTGCCTACATGCTCCCTCTTTTTATACAGAAAAATATACTGCTCAAGAAAGTTAAATATAGTTTTGACAAAACCTTCAAAAATAAAAGTTATCATATGCTTTTAATAAATTTGTTTTTTTTAATTTGTAGGAAAACAATTCAGGGAAAATAAAATAATCATACAAATAAATTTATCATCGGAGAAATCGGAATTCTCTTCATTAAGTACATTTTTAAAACATGGAAAACCAAATTCTTGGATTCTTAAAACTTGTCTTAACTAGCCCTAGGGTGATTCCTCAGACACTTGTGGGTATAAATCAGAAAGGAAAAAAGTTCGATGATCTTGTAAATTAGGGACTAAAAATTTGTTATGGTGTGATAGTCTGCACAGCTTCAGTGGAATCACAGGAAAACAACTGTTTGGAAATTGCTTGTTTGGAAAATTACCATGAGATAGGGGAAAAGGAGGAGGAAAAGGGGGGGAGGGGATGTTGCAAACGGTAAGATACCGAACGAGAACCCAACCAATGAGAAACACAACCTCCTCTGCCCTCGCTGTCACGCAAACAACTTCTAAGCATCTTTAGATAAAAAGAAAAATAGTGATTTTCCACAGGCATTAGCTGAACGTTCGAAGTTGGGTGAATGGAGAAGACTTGTTATACACCTAGTGGTGGGTGGCTTTCACCAGGCTGCAGCTGCCACACAGCTTTTCTTTGCTGCACTGCAGAGGCGCCATCTTCTCCGTCTTAATCTTCACTCAATTCAATCCTTTTATCTGCACCCTACAAAAAAAAGACCCTACGGACCCTCCCCATCATCCTGTGCCCCCAGTGGGACTAAACCAGAGTCCCCAGAGCTGCGAGGGAGGAGGACGCGCCTTAACCAAACACCTCCTTCGATGCCCAGGAGGGGAGAGCCCGTACCTCCCCACCACCCGTCGCTGCCCTTTCCAGACGCACACCCCACTCTGCGTATTTCTCCCCGAGGACTTTAGAGACCAGCACAGAATTAACAAGCCTCGGAGGTGATCCGGAGGTGGGAAGCAGAAAGGCCCCAGCAGCGGCCCAGCCCCCTCCCGAGCAGACGCACAGCAGCGGGAAGGGAATCGGGCGGGAGCCTGGGTGGCGCACAGACCACCGCGGCTCAGCCCACTGCGCCCCGGGCCGGCGAGGGCGGGGTGTCGCGGCTTTTGTTCCCGGGGACCTTCTCCCTCTCGGAGAGAAGCTGAAGGTGCCAACGTCCGCCCGGGACGTGCAGGTTTGAGGAAGGTGCGGGGAGGTTGTGGGTCTCCGACCCCTCCCATCTCTCGCAACTTACACAAAAGAGAGACGCGGAGATGTACAAAGTTTGCCTGCGGCAGGCGGCGCGCGACCCCGGCTAGGGTCGCACCCAGGCGGCCGCCGCCGGCAGCCGCGACGATGAAGAGGGGAGCGGCTCAGGCAAGGAAGGGGGTTGGGGGGTAAGACGGTAAGGTGAACAGGGACGGAGAAGCGAGGGGCCCCCAGCGTCTCGAACTGTCCCGACTCCTCCTCCCCAGGGCCCGAGAGGAAGGGAAGGGCTGTGATCTGCGGCCGGGCACTGGATCCAGGGACGCTGCATTTTCGCTTTTCCCCACGTGCTCCCTCTTCCTTCCCCCAATCTGAGTGTCCCTCGCCTCCCCTGGGCCCCGCTCCAGACACAAACTGAGTCAGGGTCTGAGCTCAGGGTCGTCCCCTCCCCTTCGCGCTCGGGGCTGGCGCGGACCGGGGAAGCCCTGTGCCTCGCCCGCTCCCCCTCCGCGGGCCGGAGCGCGCGTCCCCGGGGCAGGGCTGGGCCGGAGGCGGAGATGCGCAGGGAGCCCGCAAGCGGGGGCGGAGGGGAGATAGGGTCCCCTGGACCGTCCCTGGCTTCTCCGGATTCAAGGTTTGCGGGAACCGGACCCTTACCGTGCCCACCTTCCCCCCGACCCTTTCCGAGGCGTGGCACCCACCTCCAGTGCCCGAGCCGTCCAGGAGGCCAGCAGGAGCAGTGCCAAACCGGGCAGCATCGCGACTCTGCGCGGGGCACCGAGTGCGCTGCTGTACGAGTGGGATCCTCCGCGCCCTTGCTCCGTCCGTGCCGCCGCCACCGGTGGCCCCTGCGCTCGCACTGGTCCGGGTGCTCTCGCCTACCGCTGCCGAGGAAACTGACGGAGCTGGAGCGCGGCGGCGGGGCTCGGAGCCCAGAGAGTCAGCTGACCCGGCCCAGCCCGCTCGGCACCCGAGAGGGACCCCTAGCGGAGCCGCCGGGGAGCTGCGCCCGCTACGCCGGGAGGGGCCGCGGCCCCGGCGCCCACAGGTGCAGCGCCCTCGGCGCCGCCGGCACCCCGCGCGCCTCCCTGGCCGCGGCCCACCCGGGCTCCGGGAACGGTGGGAGGGGGAAGAGTCTGAGGCCAGGAGGGGGACTGCGCGGGATGAGGGAAAGGTGAGTCCTAGGACGTCTGGGCTCTAGAAAAGTCGGGAGCGCTCCCCGCTCGTTCTCGTGAGCTTGAGTCACCCGACCCCGCAGGCCTGTCTGCATGTCGTAGAAAGCCCTGCTGCCGGGGTGCGTGTTTGTCCGCATTTCTTTTTTATTGTCTCGGTGCGGGGAGGTTGGGCAGGCATTTCTGGAAGAGAATGGGAGCAAGCAAAGCTTTAAGGAAATAGGATTTCTTTGCTGGTGGAGAAAGCGAAAGCCTCATTTCTTTCCTTTTCTTTTCTTTTTTTTTTTTTTTTCTTTTTTTTTTCTGTCCAAGGCAGCTACAAGCAACCTGGAATTTCTATCTTTAGAACGAACCAAAGGAGAAAGGCGCGGGACCTGGCAAAGAAGCGGCGACCCATTTTCTACTTGAAAGGAGGGTTTTGGTTTTTTGGTTCTTTACGTTTTTTTCCATTTTAGTTTAGTCTTTGGTTTTTTTAGAGAAGCAGGTCAGCAGGGATTTTTTTCTCCACCACGATGTGACATTCATCTGAGATGGTGATGAAGTAAAGGGAGGAAAGAGATCTTGAGAGATGATTCTTATGAGACCCTCGTAGCTAAGGACTTCTGACCTCAAACTCTGTCCTTGTTCTTCATTGTGTCTCTCCTAAATTACACAAATGAACCTTCTGTGAAGCCACTTTCTCCTAGATTAAACACAAACCGTCCAATGTCCAGTTAGTATCCAGAGACTCTAGAATGGTCTAGAACTGCCCAGATGTATCCCGTGTTCTTGTTCTGAAGTGGCATCAGTCACCAGGCCACGGTCCACGTGGGGCTAGTGGGAGGGAATGAAGTCCACGCTGGCCCTGCTTAGGGCTCAGCAGCCACCTGCCTTGGACACCTAGCGCTGTGGGGTGGTGGCCCAGCGGGGGCTGCCCACTTCTTTCCCCAGAGTCAGCATTTCTCTACCAGCCGCCCTAAGTGTTGTCTTCTGTCTTGCCCTACTCTAGGCATTCAGTCCTGACCCTTGGACGACTTTTTCCTTGAATGCCCTTTAAATATCCTAAACAAATAATGACAAATATTCGCTGTCATGCAATATTTGGTTACATGCTTGATGTCATTTATTTCCTTCAGAAGCCAAAGAGGCCTTTACTATTATTATTCTTATTTATAAGTCACAAAACTGAAGCTAAGGTACTTCTTCCAAATCTGACAAGTGACACAACGTTGAAATTGCAGGGAAAAGCCAGTGTTGACCTTCCAGGCCATACTGCTTCCCAAACACATACACCACCGTTCCCTGTTTGACCCAGGTTTGTATGAGCAAAGAAGGCAAAAAAGAAGGCATCCGAATGCAAAGAGGAGTATCACTCAAAGACGGGGAGGGAGCAGGAGCACCTTACAAATTTTGCTGAGTCTGGTGCAAAACGAACACGTGGGACTCTTTGTTCCAAAATTAAGAATATTAAGATGGTGACAGCAGAACAATAAGCACGGGGCTCTTCAGAGCATGGGTCCTGTGAGACTGCCCATGAAGCCAGTCCTGCAGGGGAGGAAGCAGCTTTTAGGAGTTAGGGACTTTTGACACACACACACTCTCACACACACACACAAAAACAAACAAACAACAACATCAACAACAATAACAACAAAAAAAACCCGGGGGGGGGGGGAGAGGAAGATATAACAACCACAACTTTTTTTTTGAAGTTCTTACAACAAGAAAATGGAGGGGACACACCTGGGTGGGAGAGGGGAGAGAGAGGAGGGAGGGAGGTTTCGGTGATGGGACACAATAACTAACTACATTGTATATTGACAAAATAAAAAAAATTTTTTAAAAAAAGGAGTTAGGGACTTTTGTTAAGCATGAAATTAAAAAATATAGAGATGAGATTATAATGTATAAAAATGAAAGTTCTCAAATTTAGCAGTTTCTCTTTCTACTGTTGAAATTCAGCACACTCACATTCCCTGGTGGAGATGTCCCTGGGGGAAGATAATTAGCTGCTGATTGTGTCAGAATGATGGACATTGCCTATGGGTTCCATCACTGCTCAGAGATTCTGATGGCTTTTTACTTCTCCGCCACTACCTCTGTTCTGCACTTAATGCCATTCCCTGCCCTAAGGTATCTTCCAGATCCCCTGAGTAGGAAATACAGGAACATCCCTTGTTAGAACGTCTTTGCTGCAGTCCTACCATAGCATCCCCAAACTAGGCTTAAATGTCTGCACTTTGTGAGATGTTCACTAGCTCTTCAGACAGTGCATTCTATTTTTGGGCTGCTCTGGTTACTAGAAAGTTCTTACCCCATTTAAAGCCCATATTTCTTTCCTTTAAACTCGCACTCAGTTATTCTTATTGTACCCTCAGTGACCAAGCAGAACAATTCTTTTCTACACCAAAGATTGCACATTTGCCAGTTTTCGTGCTGCTTCTGAGTCCTCTCTTCACAAGGTAAAACGGGCACTTCTTTCAACACGTGCATAAATGGCACAGTTCTGGTTCCTTCCACACCCTGGCCACTCTACTCTAAATGTGTTCTGGTTTGTCTGTGTCTTTTTACAATATTCTGAGTGCTCTGACCACCACATCATGGAATAGTCTGTTGCCCACTTTAGTCTGCAGCCTAACACTCCATTTGATTTTTTTAGTAGCTACATCCCACAGTGGACTCAGATTGCTCACACTTGTTACAAAGTCTCCCAATTCTACTTTATTTTTGCGGGTGTGGGGGGTGGGGGTGCAGCTCTTGGGTATGGGAATCTGAACCTGTGGCCTTGGTGTTACAAGGCTGTATTCTAACCAACTGAGCTGACCAGCCAGCCCTCAATTCTATTTCATTCATGCAGCTACTGAACCACATGTCTGTCATCTTCTGTTTAGGCTATTATCCGTGTTCCATAAATAAAAAAAAATTGTGAATCTGAGCCAGAAGATGAACCCTGTATTGGTTTCCTAGGGCTGCCATAACAAAAGACCACAAACTGGTTGAACTAGACAACAGAAATATATTTCCAGGGCTGGCCGGTTGGTTCAGTTGGTTAGAGCGTGGTGCTGATAACACCCAGGTCCAGGGTTCTATCCCTATACTGGCCAGCCACCAAAAACAAACAAATGTATTTCCTCACATTTGGGGAGGCTAGAGGTTTGAGATCGAAGTGTCAGCAGGGTTGGTTTTTTCTGAGTCCTCTCCCCTTGGCTTGTACACAGCTGTCTTCTCCCTGTGACTTCACATGGCCTTCCCTCTGTGTTTTACTGTGTCCTCATCTCCCTTTCTTATGAGAATACCAGTCATATTGGACTAAGATCCACCCTAATGACATCCTTTAGCTTTAATTATCTCTTTGATCCTATTGTCAAATACAGTCACCTTCTGAGGTATTGGGGGTCGAGACTTCAACCTATGAATTTAGGGGGCGGGGTGTATAACAGGCCCTCATTTAGAGCAGCTAGGACTTCTTCTGTAATCATATCACTAATATTTGACCTTTATTACCAATGACCTTCTGCCCTTTTCAGTTTGAAGATCGTTCAGCTCAACAGAAGGAAGGTGTAATCGAAGAGCTCTGCTTTCTCTCTGCTGTGTGTCAACGTAGCATCATGATCCCCACACAGCTGTACTACCTTTCCCGTGACCGTCAAGCTCTGAAAATAAAGAAAATGGCCTTTTTCACCCTTTCTTAGTAGGTTTTATCAAAGCTTAAACATTGACATTTATGGACATTTAAACTCTATGTCAGTTTGCTAGAGTTGCCATAACAAAATAGCACAGACTGAGTGGCTTAAACAACAGAAATTTATTTTCTCACAGTTCCACAACAGTACAAGATTAAGGTGCAGGCCTCTGAGGCCCGTCTCCTTGGCTTGCGGGTGGCTGCCCTCTTGCTGTGTCCTTGCATGGTCTTTCCTCTGTGCACATGCTGATGGTGTCTCTTTCTGTATGTCCTCATCTCCTCTTCTTATAAGGACACCAATCAGATTTGAGTAGGGCCTGCCTGGATTAGAGTCTGCCAAAATGGCCTCATTTCAATTTACTTATCCCTTGAAAGGCCCTATTCAAATACAGTCACATTCCGAGGTTAGGGCTTCAACATATGAGTTTTGAGGGAACACAGTTCAGTCGATAACAGAACCGCTTTAATTATTCTCACATTTTAAACTACCCTCATATCCATCCTTGAGAGTGAATTCCTTCCACCTCTTATTTATATCTGTTTGAAATCAGAATGCTTCCTAGGTAACCAGTGTAGTGTCAAAGGACAAAAGTACACAGATTTAGTTTAAAGATCTCAGTTGGCTTTATTTGTGATTCTAGAATTGGGCAACACTTCATTCTATAAAATAGAATAAGTGTTCCAAAGACCTGGGCAAAAGAAGTTGGCTTTATCGACAGAAAAAGGACTGGAGAAAGCAGAAGCAAAAGACAAAAAGCAGATTGGTCATTTCCAAGTTGTTTTCCTTGTGAGGCAGGGATAGGGAGACAGAACAATAGAAAGATAACTGATTAGCATCAGGTTAATTCTTTTGTGTAAGGATTAAAGCAGAGGGAACTTATTATCATGACTGTTGAAGATTTTAACTGGCCCATTTGGGATATTGGCTATTATCTCTCTCTCTCTCTCTCTCTCTCTCTCTCTCTCTCTCTCTCTCCCTCTCTCTCTCCCTCCCCCTCTCCCCCCTGACCTCTTAGAAGATCAGAAAACTTAGTTTTGTTTCAGTGACTCCATTTTGATTTTTAGTCTGGTCTCCTGGAGCCTAGTGCCAAAACTGAGTCCAGGACAATGTCCTCCAATAATTTTTATTTAGCAATAGTTTCTTTAGCTGCTTCCTAGTTGAACATTTAAATTACTTGGTCATTCCAGACTTCCAATAGTATTGGGAATTACCATACCTTCTATGGAGGCGCTTTCTTGCTGGGTATTATCTGTGATGGCAGACAAAGTGATATATTTGAGAGTTTCACACACTTCTTAACCTGTCTTTTCTTACAGAACCTCACACCTGTTCCTCTTTGCAGACCACAAATAGATCCTGAGTTTCATTTTCTCTCATCTCTTCCTATTCTAAAACAGAAGGGCATTATCAATTTCTTTATCTTGGCTGCAACCTTCAATATCTACAGAAGTCTGAACTGTGAATTCAGCTTTTCATAATGAAATCCTTTCTCTCAATGATGGGTGTCATTTTTCACAAAGTAAGATTTTTTTATTTCTCTTAAATGAATAGACATAAAGAAATGCTTAAATTAATAATTAGCAATTAACATACCTACATTTAACTACACATATCTAACAGATCTGAATGTAGGCAGAGGATGTGACACTTTACTTGTCCTTTTTATTAAGTCACTCCTTCATTTATGGGTCACTGCTGCATCTATGAAGTGTTTGGATATTTTCAACCAATACCATAGTTTTAAAATTAGTTCTCTGCAATCACTACACAAAACTACTTTAAAGACAGCCTTCACCAAACAAATTATACTTTGCAAATGGGCTTAGGTATTTCAGTAGTAACTCTGTGGAACAACAAAATTGAAAGTTTAACAAGGGACCACTACTGGCAGCTGGCTTACATAACTTGTTACATAACTTGTTTGAGAAATAATGGTAATTCCAAGATTGATGCAAGGATTAATGTAAAAGGATATTCCTGTATTTTATGAAATAAAAAGGAAGAATAAGACAGGAGAAAGAAATAGGCTATATATACCAACTCCAGAGCATGAAAATCAGTTCAGGACCAGTAAGATGTAATGGGGCCATGTGAACATTACATTGGTTCTCCTCCTTAGAGAACTTTGATAACAGAGCAGCAATATGCTATGGTGGAAAAGATCTCAGGCTTTAATACCAACTCCAGAGCATGAAAATCAGTTCAGGACCAGTAAGATGTAATGGGGCCATGTGAATGAACATTACATTGGTTCTCCTCCTTAGAGAACTTTGATAACAGAGCAGCAATATGCTATGGTGGAAAAGATCTCAGGCTTTGAGAAAGCCTGACCACTACAGATTAGCTTTGGACATAGTTACAGAAGCAACCAAAGCCTCAGTTTCTGAAAAATACTACCTTTATTAAGTAGAGTGGTGAGAAATTGGGGAAACACCTAGTATAGTGCCTGGTTTACCATAGAAATCAGTTCTCTTATTTTGAGAGGATGACGATTCATAGCAGCTGTCACTTAAGTGACCAGTATAGTACTGACTTTGACCTTGTATTGACCTTGCCAGGGGCTGCCGGTTAGTGCAGTGACTCTCACCCCAGTGTTATATAAGTGGGTCCCTAAGTAATTTTTTGCTAATAAAAGATCCAAATTTGTGAGTGATTTACTTTTTGTTTGTTTTTTTATGTCCCAAGAGCATTTTATTAAAAAGGTTTTGATGCGTTCTTCTAAGAGACGGAAACACACTAGTGTGCACTTGACATTATTTCACTGTGTGGCTGGCTACCACAGCGAGGGGTCTGAACCAAAAGGCACATTTCATTCCCATCATACAAGTTAGGCTCAAGAAAAGTGAGAGCGGACTCAAGGCTACTCTCTATCCCAGTATGCTGTCTAGAGTGAGAGAGAAAGGGATGGAGCTGTAGCTAGTATGTTGAGAACGAGCCAGAACCCTGACCATTCCCGAGGGTGTGTGCCAGGTACTGTCTTGTTTGCAGATGGTACAGTGCTCTGAAGGCTGCCTGCCAGAGGTGCTGGGAGGATTATGCCGGGCGGGGCTGTGTAATGGAGGGCCATATCATGTGATCAAGCAGTCATTCCATGGAGAAGTTACTGGAAGCCACAGCTCTTGCCAAAAATTACAGTGGCCTGGGGCCATTGCTAACACTTAACACTGGTGACAAACATTGAAGCTGAGGGGAAGTTATGTTTCCAGGTAAATCGGTCTCTTCATCTTTACACCACTTATACTTGGGAATCATCCTTCATGTTCTCTTTAAGGAGAGAGACGTCCTAGAGACTGTGATGAGTAACACAGCTTTGCAAATCCAAGCAAAGCCTGTAGCCAGAGAAATGTTACCTAGACCTAAAATGAACGGGAAGATTACAGGCAGACAAGCCTTGAGTATGCGGGAACACGTCATGTAAATCAACAACATCCTGAATGACAAACACAAAAACTAACCAACAAATAAACAAAAGCACCACAGTCATTCAATACACAACTTTGTCCCTGAGCAGACACCCAATTTTACTATATCCCTCAATTAACATTTTCTATCCCAAATGTAACTTACTCAAGTTAAAGTAAATGCCACTATTAGAATGAAAGTGTTTAGTATCAGTGGATCAATCAAAAATTTTTAACTTTTCCCCTGTGAGTGGGATTAAAAACAAAATAAACAAAAATTGATATATTCACTCCACCTAAAGAACTTAAGTCTATGTGAGAAAAATATCTGGGGGAATAAATAAAATAAATAATTTTTGAGAAATAGAGAATAACATTTTTAGCACAATTTCCAGACTATGTAACATAGAACCCTAGTTCAACAGTATGTTACTGTTGCATGCATACGTGAAAAGAGTTCTGTAATCAAATAAGTTTGAGAAATAAGGGGTTAAATAAAATTAAATAAATATCTTCACTTTAGAATGCCTATAACCCTTTAAAATGCTAACATGCATTTTGAATTTTAAAGAAAGTAGCTGTAATATTATATCATTCCTCCTGCTCCCCAGTTTTATTTTTTGTTTACTGCATCAACCCCTGAGACTAGTGTTACACAAAGCAAGCTTGAGGAAACTCTGCTTTGGAAGCATTCTAATTGGATTCTTGGATTTTTTTTAGACCCTTGTAGAAATGAAGGTTTATATTGTACATTTTTGGCAAAGCAGATGGGTTCTTTCCACTGAAAGGTGTTTCCATGCATGACCTTGGAGATAAATTAATAAGGGAAGGAAACAGTAATATTAGGCTGACAGAGATTTTAAAGTAGGGCATAACATGCCATAAAAAGCATCCTGAAAGTTTAAAGTAGGAGTTAAAATGTGTGTTATGTGCAAGATACCAGATTAGAGTTTTTAAATATCTATTACACAAATGTGCAACTTCTTTTATCTTTTTTTTTAGTCTCATTTATTATTTTATTCTATTATTTTATTTTAAGTTTTTTATAATAAAACTTCTTTTTTATTATAAAAATGAACAGCTTCTTCCCAGTTTGGGGGAGAAATAGGACAGAATCCAATTCACATTTGAGACTGCTTGTTTTTAAATGTTCCTATATGAAAAGGAGGAACTATTGCTAAGTGTACAAAGATAAGCCTCAGGGTAAGACTTGAGTTCACTCTACTGCCTTTACTCATCCAGGGGAGAGATGCGTAGGGTAAGGCCAGGACTCGTAGGAAGACAGAAGAAGAGTTCCAGGGAGGAGAATTGAAGGAGACAGCTATTGGATTAATTTGGAGAGATGCCTTTGCTGAAATTTCTCCTGAGGTATAGCTGGAGAGCAAGGACATAAGGAGATCTAGAACTCTCTGGGTCAAAAAATAAATCTGAATTTCCATAGTTTTTCTCTGTTAGTTCTTATTGAAAAATTCATTTACCACTAATGGTGTCAAGTCGCCCTGTCGACCCTCATTATTGTACTAAAAGGAAAAATAAAGAAAGCTTTAGGAAGCCAAGTCTGAAAAGGAATGTTGTCACGTCTGTTTCCCAGCTATCAGTGAAAACAGATTCTGTTATCTAAATCTCACCAGAGCCAAAGATCCAAATAGCCTCTTTGTTCTGGTGAGTGTGTGAAGCCTGGTAAGAGATACTAACAGGCCCATTTCCTTTCCTGGAGAAAGAGTGAAATGAAATGGAAATAAACAGGAAAAATGGTGAAAACGCAAATCTTGGTTTTCAGATAATTCCACAGCCCTAGCATCTACCCTGGCTTAAATCCTGGAAAATGTCAAATTTAGTACTAATTTTTAACCTACATAAGAAAACAGGTCATAGATTTGCTTGAAGTCAATTGTACCAATTTCAGCCTCAACTACTCAGTAACTACTGGGAATTTTTTTAGAAAATCAGATTCTATCAGCATTGTTTGGTACTTCTTCATCAAAATCTTTAGACAACCCCAAAACCATACACAGGCCATGCCTGGAAAAAGGCAAACCAAGGTATTAGAAACCAAGCTGAAGTTACTCAAATCTTTGGTGCTATCTTATTAATCTTGGTAGTTCAACACCTAAAAAACATCCATGAAAGATATTTCATCAGTCAAAACAAAGAAGCACAGGCCAGCACAGTGATGTGTGTTCACTCACAGTCCTACTTGTTTTCGGAATTTGTCTTCAGTGATAATCATTCAGAGTAAGATTTAGACTCTGTGAACCAAAGCATAGCACAGCTTAGAGCTTTACTGGTCCCTTGGAAGTGAGAAGCACTTGCTGTAATGTGTCAAAATAACTCTTTTCTGAATAAGTAGCTGTTTCATTCTGCTTTTCAAGCTCGGAGCTCTCTAACCTTTTGCACACTTGAAGAACAGATATTGGACAACTGGTCCAGAGGACTTTTTCCTCTAGTTTCTGAACTCCTCTGGTAAAGAAGGATTTGACTGAATAGGATTCTCCTTGGGGGTTAGATTTCAATATATAAATTTTGGCAGAACACATACATTTAGACCATAGCAAAGTGGAAACACTAAAAGAAGACATGAAGAAGCTACCAGTGAGGTAGGAGGAAAGCCAAGAGAGCGCGGTATCCTGGAAACTATGTGATGAAGACAATTAGCTGTGTCACATATTACTAAATAGTCTAATCAAATGAGGATTGAGAATTGAACATTGAGCTTAACATAAGGAAGAGCAGTTGGATGGAGTAGTGTCAGGCCTTAAAAACTAACACCACCTTAAGTGACATTACAAGTGGATTAACGTGGCAGCCTAAGACAGCGCCGGGAGGAAGTAGGGTGGGAGTGTCTGCGGGAACCTTGCCTTAGCCCTTATTGGCCGCATTCGTGAACACTGCGTGATTGCAATAGATAGGCATTGAGACAGGACCCTTAAGCTGATTGGAGGATGTAAAAAACCTGCCTTCCCCATTTACCTTTAAAAACAAGTGCTTGTGTGCTAATAAACGGAACTGCTTGGCAGAACCCCCGCGCGGCTGAGTGTCCCTGCGGTGTGCTCACCTCTCTTCACAGCGGCTCTCTTTCCCTGTCTCCTTCTAAAGGGGAAAGGAGGGAAAGAGGAATCCCGGGCCGTTTGCTCGCCCACCAGAAGCAACGAGGCTAGGGCTGTACGGGTCGGCCGGCGGCGGACCCGACAATTTAGGACAAGGCTTTTTTTTTAAATATATATTTTTTACATTCTATGATGTTTTGGACCAGTTGGGAGGGAGGGGGAGAGGGGAAAGGAGAAGAAAATGGAATGGAAGGAGAAAGGAAGAGAGGTGGGATTGAGGCCTGTGGCACCCCCCTCATACCCATAGGGGAAACCAGTGGTGGCTTGGTCATAGCTGGGCTGGGTGCAGATGTCAGGGGGGTGTGGCAAAAGCCCTCTCTCCCCACCACCCCAGCTCAAGCACCCAGGGCCCTTTCTTGTTGTGGCTCAGTGGTTGTCACTGGGCTGGTTGTGTGTGTTGGGGGTCGTGGCCGAGGTCCGAGGTCCCCCACTGCCCTGGCTTGGGAGAGCCCGGGGCACTTCCTGAGGTGGCTCAGTGGTTATTGCTGGGCTGGTTCTGGGTAGGACAAGGCTTTAATTTAGTGAGGACTTACTGGAGACCCAGAGAAGTGGAGTAACTTGCAAATGATCATAGGACTATTTTTTGGCAAATCTTGGCCCTAGTCCCCAGACTTCCTGATGTCATTTCATCTTGCAGTGCTTCCCAGATCTGGCAATCTTACTAGACTTGAATCATAAGAGTAGTGAGGTACTAACACCAGCGATACTTTATGAAGTGTTGACATTTTTTTCCTCTTCTAAAGTCAGGTTACCTTTCTAGAATCTTGGAGTTGGAACCCAACTTGGGAATCACCCATTTAATCCTCCCACGAAAGCAGGTGTCTTGCCTGCAATATTCTAGAGACACTCATCTGGCTTCTGCTTCCTTATTTTCTATTATTGGAAGCCAGCTTCAGGAAGCATAACATTTCACTAGATTACTTTTTTTGTTATATTGAGCTAAAATTTACCTTCTCTTCACTTCTATCCTTAGGTCCCAGTGCTGCCACATGGAGTAGCACTAAATGCAGAGAGTAACTCTGCCTTTCATTCATAGGACACTCCTTCAGAAGTGTTAAAACAGTTATCCAATGTTCCTTCAAGTTTCTCTTTTCTTCTCAAAGCTAAACATGTGATTTTCTAAACTGTGCCTTACAGAATATAGTTGTTGGATCCTTCATGGTGCTGAACTTTGGATGTATTACTTTCTGCAAATGACTATATTCTGGTTATCCACTCATTCGACAAATATTTAATGAGCACCGACTAAGTTAAGGAAGATTTTTTTTCTAAAAAAAGCATGTAAGTAAGAAAATGTATAATGTACATAATGATACCTTTGGCTATGGAGAAAAATTAAGCAGAGTAAGAGGAGATGGAGAATATGTGTATGGTTAGGGTGTTGAGGCTTATGATTACAGTCACAGTGATCAGGAAAGGCCTCACTGATGAGGTCACCTTGAAGATAGAACTTGCATTTCGTGGAAGATCACATGACAAGAAATCGGCCAGTCTGCTTTCAAAATGACTAAAGACTAGGTTGCCAAAGGCGGGGGTGGGGGCTGGGGGTGGGGGTGGAAGACAACATCTAGATAAAAGCACACCAAGGAAGGGTCAAGCAAAAGGAGTGACAGAGAGAAAAGAGCATCTTCAGACATCTTCATGGAAAAATGAGAGGAAGTGGACTGGGGAATAAATTTGCGTGGATGCCTCCAATGTCAAAGAGTGAGAAATAAGCAGTCTGATATTTTAACACAGGGAAGAAAATATGGCTTCATAGATGGCAACGAATGTTGATGGAATAGAATTGACCATTAGAAATAAGGAACAAAAATGTAGGTCCTTTTCAAAACAAACTGATGCCAGAGTATGCTATTGCTTGTTCAGCTGGAACAAGATTTAAAAGCTCCCTCTTCAAACAGACAACTTGAGTAGCCACAGAAGGAGAACTCTTTGTCATTGTCCAGGCCATTAGGACAGGATTTTAAAACAGGTTTCTCACATCCTTGTTTCACATTGGAACACTGACTCAGGTTATTTGTCTTTATCAGACATTCCATACTCTCCTTCTTTATTCCCTCTCTTGTACTATGCATTAGGCCATTTCTGTTGCTTATAACATAAATACCTGGAACTGGGTGATTTATTTTTTAAAAAGTTTATTGCTTACAGTTTTGGAGGCTGGGAAGTTGAAAGTCAAGGGAACACATCTGGTAGGGACAGTGACGCAGGGGTCTCACATGGCAGAAATGATGGAGCAGAGAGAGAGAGAAAGAGAGAGAGATTCTCACATACTCTCCTTTTAAAGTCCTCAGAACTACACCCATGATCACCACATCAACTTAATCACCTTTTCAAACCCCCACCTTTCAATTACTGTAATAGGATTTCACACCCTCTTAACACTGTCACAGTGGAGACCAAGCCTCCAATACATTAAACTTTGGGGGGTTGGGGCACAATTCAGTCCACTGCATGGTAGTTTTATGCACTTCTGTCCACCATGCTAGACTTTGAGGATACAAATTGTGAATAGGGCACAGATACTGTGAGTTAGACACATACATGTTAAACCTGGTTTTATCGGTTCCCACATTGTGACACCATGCCGATTAGCTAAATTTGGTTTCCATCCTCCTCTGTGAAATGAGGATAATACAGCCTACTTCCTGGGGATGTTATGAGGCTTAAAGATGACATCTGCTAAGCACTTGGCACACAATGGGCATTCAGTAAATGCTGGTTTGGTATTGAAAATATGGACTTGTCTGGGACAAAGACTTTTCATCTGATTAAGCTGGTTACTATACACAATCAAAAAGAAGTGATCACAATATGATAATTGGCTAGACCAGGCTGAGTCTTAGTGAACTATGGTTGGGGCCTTAGAAATAGGTAAGGGAGAAATGAAAGTCCAGGCTGAGACATCTTCAGCAAATGCCTGACGTGATTATTCTTAACGTATTGGGAGGATTCTGATGGGCAGCCTTTAGTCTGACATATTTCAGCCTGCTCTCTCTCTCTAAAAGTTTTACTGAGATATAATTCACATATCATGCAATTCACTCATTTAAAGTCCACAATTCAATTTAGTGCATTCGCAGATATGTGCAACCATCACCACAGACAATTTTAGAACGTGTTCGTCACCTTAGAAATCAACCCCTCTGCTTCTCCCTCTCCCCAGCCCTAAGCAACCACTACTAATCTGCTTCCTGTCTCTGTAGATTTCCCCATCCCTGGATATTTCATGTGAATGGAATAATACAATATGTGGTCTTTTGTGACTGGCTTCTTTCACTTATCTATGTTATCGCATGTGTCAGTATTTCATCCTGTTTAATGGCTAACTACTATCCCATGGTGTGGTATGGTCCATTTTGTATATCCATTCATCAGTTGATGAACATTTGGGTTGTTTCACCTTTTGACTGTTATGAGTTATGCTACTATCAACATTTGTGCACAAATTTTTGTGTGGATATTTTTAAAGAACATTTCTCTTGAGTGCATACCTAGGAGTAGGACTGTTGGGTTTCACCCTTCTCTTGATTCGCCTATGACTGGGAAGTTCAAGAATTAGTGATTCTACCCTCATCTTCCTAAAACACTTTCCTGTGAAAATCCTGAGTTTTCTGAATGTTTACTCACTCAGTTAATAATGACTGGGCACTTCTTGCATATTGGGTACTGTTTCAGGCATCAGGCAGATTTGGTGTACATGCTGAGTTCCAGTCTCTTCCGGGTCTAGCTGAAGCCTGACTGTTGGGTAACTACTTTATTTGCAGCAGATATAATTTAGGCTGTCTTGGTTACTGTGGACTGATTGAATTGTGTCCCCCAAAATCCATATATTAGAAGCTTAATTCCCACTGTAACTGCTGAGGGTGGGAAATTCTCTTATGGTAATTGAAAGGTGAGGCCTTTAAGAGGTGATTCAATTGTAGGACCATGCCATAGTAAATGGATTAATAATGGTGGTCAGGGGTGTGGTTCTGAGGGCTTTAAAAAGAAAGCATAAGAGGGTCTTTCTCTCTCTCTCTCTCTGCTCCACCATTTTCTGCCATATGAGACCCCTGGGTCACTGTTGCCACCACCAATGCTTTCACCAGCTATGTTCCCTGGACTTTGGACTTCCCAGCCTCTGCAACTGTAAGCAATAATTTTTTTTTTTTTTTTTTTTTTTGTCTTTTTCGTGACCGGTCAGGGGATTGCAACCCTTGGTGTGGTGTCGCCCGCACTGCGCTCAGCCAGTGAGCGCACCGGCCATTCCTATATAGGATCCGAACCCGCAGCGGGAGTGTCGCTGCGCTCCCAGCACCGCACTCTCCCGAGTGCGTCAAGGGGCCGGCCCATAAATTTTTTTTTCTTATAAATTACTTGGTCCCTAATATTCTGTTATAAGCAACAGAAATGGACTGATACACTTGTGGATGATGAGACAAAATGTTCCCAGTCCATATTGAGATCACTGGGGAAGGCTACCTAAAAGGTAGAAATGAGTAGGGAATAAAGGTGGAGAGGGGCTGGGAGGCTTTCCAGGCAAAAGAAAATGTGTAAACAAAGACATAGCTTACATGAGAAGAAGCATGGTACAAATGATTTAGTGTTGCTGGATCATAAAGGTTTCTGGGATATAGAATCTTCGAAGGAGGGAAAATATAATTGCTTAATATACAACCTATCAGTGGGCATTAATTATTAAGAGAAGAAAGATTATGCAATGATTTATAACTGCCCTCTAGATAGCTGTGTGACACCAGACAAGCCCTTAACCTCTCTGTGCCTCATTTGTCATCAAATGTTGAGTGGGAATTAAAGATTGTGAATATCTTCTTTCTAAAGTGACAGAAGAATTGCTTTAAAAAAATTAAAGTCCTAAAGAACTTTCTAATATTGTTTCAAATATAGTCAAGGCTTGAGCATAAAACCATGTGTGATGAAGAAGATATGTCATAGACTGGATTCGACATTAAACAGATTGAAATGAAGAAATTAAAAAAAAAAAAAGGAAGCAGAAGAATTTCAAACTGGCCAGAAACTGGTGCCCCGGTGATGCTGACCCATTCATGCCACAGCCTAGAGAAGAAAATTCCAAAACCCCAAATTCAAGTCTGCACTTATCCTTCCCCTACTCCACTCTCTATGATTCATGAAAAGAACATGCCTTCTATCTAACCTCAAATCCTCCCCTGATAGTTGTTTTGGAATATGTTTCTGAAGATTGCGGATTGTTCATAAAATTCTGAGCTTGTGTAATTATCCAAAAGTACTCATTTCTGTGCAGATAATGTGGTTGCTGTGTACTCCCATAAATTTTGGCTATTTCCAGGTTTTTAAGATCATAGAGGATGCTCCATTGGGGGCCATATCACATTTTATTCTTACATGTATGCCAACAGTGGTCACAAGTTCCTCTCTTCCTTTTTGAAAGCTATACATCTGTATCTCTGATCTGCATTCAGTGCCTCTAGCTTGTAGCAGCCATACACAGTAGAAGACACTCCAAGTCCCACAGCCATACTCTGTGGTGGGCATCCATGAGCATCCAGACAGAACCTTTGCTCTCAGCCATGACTCTGTATTGATAAAGCAGCAAAGATGACCAGTGGGTTGTCTTGATGCCCATACAAAACTGTCTCTAAGTGATGGGCTCAGTCATAAATGTACACAAGTGCAGGAGGGAAAGAGACAGGGCTGTTTCTGATTCTTCCATCCACTTGATCTACCTGCAAAGTTGTCTTCCTTCTTTAACAGTCATCCCCATGAAAGAGCAGAAAACAATTTATGGCATGGAAAATGAAGGCATGGTGGAACCTGTAAGACACTAAATGTAAGGGGCATAGAAGATAAAAATGGAGACACATTATGATATTGAACAGGCTGGAATTAAAGACTTTGCACACAATGATACTGGTGAACAGTTTTGAATTAAGAAAAGTCTATGTTTCCAAGTTGCTCTAAGGTAATACAGTAATGCACTCTTCATTACAATGCTCCTTGAGAAAAGCCATTGCCAAAGCCTGCCATTGCCATCAATGAAGGGAGACTTTACTCTGGTGAATTTGCTGTTGACTTACATGGTACAGAAGTTGTCTAAATTACCACCATTTGTGACATAACAATTTGAAAGTTGCGATATCTACTGAAATTTGCATAATAGCTATTGTTGATGGATTCAATTTCCAGAATTGAAGCTGTGTCTGGAATTTAAATTTTTACTACAAGCACCAGTTAAATGCTCTGTGTGTTTTCATCTGCTTCATTAATTCTTTAATTGTCCAGTGATGGGTTGCCATATTACCGCATGTTGATTGTTCTAAACAATATGTTTATATATTGAAAACATGGTGAATACATATTTTACTAAGAAAATAAGATTAGACTATTATCAATTCATAGGAAGTTCTCTGTATATATACATATTATTTTTCTTTTTCTTTTTGGGAAAACTAAACAAAAGAAAAGAACCCTTCTAGTAGCCCTGTGCACCTGTCTCCCAACTGCTGTGAGGGTTAGCAGCTAATAGCCCACAGCTGCTCCATTCATTGGATAACTGTCCAATAAAGACAGGGGCCACCTCATCAGAAGTTACCTTGGGGGGGATACATATCCCCTCCCAGCCACGAGCAACAACACACCCAATTGACTGATTGGTGTGAAAGTCCTGCCCCCTTTATCCTAAGGTGGGACAATTTTTGTGGTCTCACACTTGTTCCAAAACTTCCTACAGGATCAGGCTCAGGCTAGACTTCAGCCGATGCCACATCTTTGCTTCTCTGCCCTACGTTGCTTTCCTTACTTCTTTCCAAGTTTCTTCTGAAACACTCCCTCAAGAAATCACCTGCGTAAGAATCCCTATCTCAGGCTCAGCCTCTAGGAAACCCCAACTAAGACTGTATTTGAAAATACCCATCAGTCCCAAATAAGGATAAATACTAAAAAATGTTAAAATAACATAAACCATTTTTAGAAAAAGGCGTTCATTTACAAAATAGTAAAGGATATGCATTTAAATATTTAAAAATATGTTTGGAAATTTTGACATATAGTGGCAGAATAATGTGAAAATTGTATACAATTATTGACATTCAAGTAACAGAGGCATATAAAGTCAATAGCCATTGATGACTCCTGTCAGGAACAAATGTGTGTATGTCTGTGAACTTATATTTAATGGTGATGACCTTGTCAGCTACATCCTGTTTGACATTTACAGAAAAATGTGTGATAATGGGATTGACGAATTCATTAGCATTGTGAATCATGTAAAAGTAGAATCCTTAACACATTTTATTAAGTGTGAACTAAAATCTGTTAGTGTGGAGAGGACAAAGATTACAGATGTTTTCAACTGAGTTCCCAAAGGGCAAGGAAAATTAAATAATCATATTTTACTCTTAATGGTCAAAAGATGAAATGCACATCTCCCTGGTCATATTGTGCTTGTGTGGCTGGTGGGGCCAGAGGAATTTATGTAAGTCTGGAGAAGCACAAAGCTTGAGGATGAGCACAGTGGGGAATGCCAAGCGCTGAGTCAGACATTGGACAGGAAGTTCTGTTCTGATTTTTCAAAAGCAAAAGTCTATACATTTGAGATTGAGGTTCATTCATTTAATGATTCAACCGGTATTTGAAGAGCACCTCTTATGTACTGGGGTGTATGCTTGTTGCTGTGGTTACAGACATGAAAAGCCAGAAATGGGCTCCCAAGCCAAATTTGCTCTATTGTATTATTTCTGGTCTTATTTCCACACTTTTTGCAAATCATTTCTGGGGTCTATAGGCTTTGTTTACATTTGTATGATTTCCTAGGGATTTCAAATATTTGAAAATGTCTAAGCCTTTCCCTATTCCCTTAAATTCCCCAGTTAATTCGTATTTCAGAATTATCACAGGGAAAAATAGATCCCCTCTTTCCCCCACCCTTGGAAAAAAACCATGCACAGCCCCACAGTTATGGTAATTTAATGTGTGAATATTCTTTTTTTTTTTTTTTTATGGTGGCTGGCCAGTACAGGGATCTGAACGCTTGATGTGGGTGTTATAACACAATGCATAAAATGTCTTCATTAAATATTCTGTATTTTAATTTTTTTTCCTTAAAAACGAAAATGCTACTTATTTATACCTCTGGGAGTCCTTTGCTGAGTGTCAGTATCCATGTTGTAAAATTCTTCCAGATTCTGGGACACAAGAACTCCCCCATGTGAGAGATTACAACATCTCGTGTTGTGCATTAGAGAATCTAGTGTCTTGATTTATTTCTTGTCAGTCCCTCATCCACCAGTATTTTAGTAACCATAGTGACTATTAATTATGAGTATCTTTCCATTACATCTGATTTGTCACAACTTTGAGGATTTTATTTTAGTAAATTAAATATATTAGCAATATATGTAGTTTTGCAGTGTGTAACAGGTAGGATTCTGAATAAGTATCTAGAATGTTAACTTCTAGAGAACAGGCATTTGTTCTATTGTGCTAATGTAGCTTGTTATATTTTGATGAACATTTTGATTATATTCTGAAATGAATTGATAGAAATAAATTTCGAAAATGCTTTAAAGAAAATTATTTATGATGGTTTTTAAAAAATCTGTTAATGAAAGAAGATTATTTTTCTCGTAACGATTGCAAAGATTTTATGTCTTTTAAAATAAAAATACCTGTATAGAAATGAAATTTGGACATTGGGAACCAAATATTTCAAATTTCCATAAGTGTTTTCCTTTTTTTTTTTTTTTTGTCTTTTTTGTCTTTTTCCGTGTCCAGCAACAGATCGCAACCCTCGGCGTTGCCCCCACGCCTCGCTCAGCCAGTGAGCGGGAACCGGTCCGTATGTGGGATCCGAACCCTCGGGCGGGAGCGCCGCCATGCTTCCCAAGCAGCGCACTATCCAGTGCGCCACCGGGCCGGCCCGTGTTTTCCTTTTTATAAAACCACAGTGTCTGAGAAGAACCCTCACAGTGCTGTGCCTTAATTTAGTGTATAAACAAATTCTTTGTATAAATTATCTGTATCATTGAAATTCTACCAGTGTGTTTGTGCCTGTGTCAACTTAATGCCTACAGAGAATCTTGGGAATTATGGGTTGCTGGATTTTAAAAAATCCATTTGTATCATGTGGTCTCTTTATAGAAGAATAAATACCTAACTAAAAAGAAAAGCAATATTTTATCTGATATTACCAAAGAGCTCTTCATTTTCAACATTCCATCCCTGAGAAAGTTAACTTATAAGGAATAAATTTTATTACTTACCAACCTTCTATCCATTTTACTACATTATTGAAAGCCTGTATTCTGCAAATAATTCACATATTGAAACAATGAACATAAATTGTATACATTAAGAAACATTAAAAATTCAAATATTTATAGCTGAATTCATAGCCCATTTGTTCTAATCAATATTTATATCTTAAATTGTTAATTTCTAAGCCTTAATAAGTAAAATAATTTGAATATCTTAAAGTAGCAAATGTATGTTTTATAGAAATTTTACATATAAATTTTACATATTTTCCATTCATTGCTTCTACAATACATACATTCTACTGTGTTTACTGATTCATTGGTATCCTATCAATAGCTTGAATTTTTTTTTTTTTCCTTTTTGTCTTTTTTCGTGTCCGGCAACGGATTGCAACCCTCAGTGTCGCGCCCGTACCGGACGGGACCGGCAACGGGATCGCAACCCTCGGTGTCGCGACTGCACCTCGCTCAGCCAGTGAGCGGGAACCGGTCTGTATGTGGGATCCGAACCCTCGGCAGGAGCGCCACCGCGCTCCCAAACGGTGCACTGTAGCAGTGTGCCACCGGGCCAGCCAATAGCTTGAATTTTTAACATGATTCATATCACTGGGGTTGGTTCTCAGGTGTTATATCAGAAGACAAACACAGAGATGGCTGAAATTTATTATTATTTTTTTTTATTTTTTTTTTCCTTTTTGTCTTTTTTCGTGACCGGCAATGGATTGCAACCCTCAGTGTCGCGCCCGTACAGGTCTGGGACCGGCAATGGGATCGCAACCCTCGGTGTTGCTCCCGCACCTTGCTCAGCCAGTGAGCGGCCAGTCTATATGTGGGATCCGAACCCTCGGCAGGAGCGCGGCAAGCGGCGCACTGTAGCAGTGCGCCACCAGGCCGGCCCGAGAGGGCTGAAATTTAGCAGGCATTTATCACTCCCACTAAAGAATGCATTTTTTAGCAGGTGCACAATTGGAATTATGAAATAAAACCACACATAAATACCATGTTGTGTATAGTGGATAATTTCTGGACTATTTTAAAGAAAGTTTTCACAAATTTAAGATAAGATAATGACAGTTTGTTGAGAAGTTATAAGACCTTATAGTAAGCAAAAAAACTATGCCAGGCACTATGAAAAAGTGAAAGGAAATTAAAGTTGGTTGTTTGCAATTTAATTAAGACAACAGAATGCAAATAAAGAAGACATAAGACAATTTCAATGGAACATTAGAAATTGTCTTGCTTGGTACTCTAATTTTATGTAAGTGGAAAGTGAGATATACTGAGGTTATGTGTTTCTTTAAAGTCACAATTAGATCGTGGCAGGGCTTGCTTCTACATCTGAACCAGGCTTCTTTTATTGCCCAACATTGTGTCTCATGAATAGAAGGACACATGCCAGTTAATAGTAATTGCTTAAGAAAAACCAATTGAAAAAATGGAGAACTGTAATCACATATGGGATGAAATAGCATTAGTATAATCAGGACTATTTGGGGTAGATGACACCATTTTAGAACATCCTTCTCAGCCTTGGCAAGCTGAAATGACAATCTGCAACGTTATTTTTACCAGTTTTCAGTCACTGATATAGTGAGACAAATGCTACTAGTGAGATTTAACTACTGAATCAAATATATTTTTAAAAATTTATACACATGTTTAGATCTCATTATACAAAGGAAAGGAAATTTATTTTCTTCAGACATGAAATTCTTTCCTTCTTCCTTCTGATTTGTTGTAAGACCAGCTTGTTTCATAGTCAATTTCCATAGTCAAATTTGTATGGAAATAGGGAGGGCAAAACAAGGAGTTTAACAGATATTTTTCTATTCTATGTAGCTAAATAGAACTGCAGTCTACTGAATGATTTCCCCAACTTCTGCCTGGGTGTTTTTGGTGGATGGATAACAGCAGAGTCAAATTTAATTTGTTCAATTCCTCTCCATTCTATTTGTTATTTATGTTATCCAATAAGTTAATCAGTTTGTTTTAGTCTAAACTCTGTACAGAGTTTAGAATAAGAACATCATTTAAGGTGTGGGGCCTCTTGCAGATTACTAACTGTATTAGTCCATTTTCTGTTGCTTATAACATGATACCCCAAACTGGGTAATTTATAAAGAAATAAAATTTATTTCTTATTTCAGAGACTGGGAAGTCCAAGTCCAGGGAACACATCTGGTGAGGGCCTTCTGTGTGGGAACTCTCTATAGGATCTTGTGTCACAGGGTGTCACATGGCGAGGATGGGCTGAGCAAGAGAGAGCTCAACTTCTCACTCATTCTCCTTAAAAGCCGTCAGAACCACACCCATTACTCCGTGAATGGATCATTCCATTCACAATGGCACAGTCCTCACCATCTAATCACCTCTTAAAGGCCCACCTTTCAGATACCATAATTGGATTTCCCATCCTCTTAACACTATTACAAGTTTCTAATACAGCTTAAATATTTTTTCAAAACAATCATAAAATTACAAGGAAGTTGGAAGAAAAGTACAAAGAATTTTTGTCCCACCCCATCCATTTGAAAGCAAATTTCCAACACGATGCTCCATGACTCCAGAATACCTCAATAGATTAGAAACCAAGACACTGTACTGTGTAATCAAAACACAGTGATTGAAATCAGGAAATTAACATTGATGTATTACTAATATCAAGTTTTACCATTTATCCCAATTATGTGCTCTGTAGCAGAAAGATCCAGTTTAGAATCATGTGCTGCATTTAGTTGCCATGTCTCTTAAGTCTCTGTAGTCTTCAGTTTTTTCTGGAATTTCATAAATCTGACACTTTGAAGCTCAGGGGCTAGTTATTTTGTGGACTGTCTCTCAATTTGAATTTGTCTGACGTTACCTCATGATTAAATTCATGCACCTTTGGCAGGAGTATCACAGAAGTGATGCTTTCCTCTCATTGTGTGCTGTCTGTAATACATGATCATGACTCGTCCAATTACTGATGATGTTCACTTTGATAATTGGGTTAAGGTGGTGTCTGCAGGGTTTCTTCACAGTCAAGTTTAGTCTTTCCTCCACAGTAAATAAGTATTTCATGGTGAGACACTCTAAAACTATGCAAATATCTCATTCACCTTCAAACTTTCAAGTTATTCATTTATTTATATCTTTATAGATTTGTGGTCTACTATTTTATTTAATGGACTAAAAATCCACTACTATCACTGTTTATTACAATGATCAAATTGTTGCTGCAGGAACCATTTTAATTGCTTCTATAACCTTTTGACATGTCTCCATTGTTCTTTGAGCATTTCCTGACTTTCTGGCACAACGAAACACTCTTGGTTCATTTTGTACTTTCCCTGTCCCATCTTGGAATTGGTCATTTCACTGAGTCCTGTTTCCTTTTAGTGAGAATAGTATTTAGAAGTCAAGATTTGGGTGCTAAATGTGCTCATTGCTATTAGGGTGTCACAGCTCACAGACTGTCTTAGAGGACAAAAACTAAGGAATATATGATAATATACACACATACACTCATATGTTTTATGTCTTATATATATATATATATATATATTGAAATCATGGATTCACACCAATTTCTCTAGTTTCAGTACAACCATTGAGTTCATTCTATTTTACTCCATTTCAACATTTGTAGTTTTCTTCTCTGAGAGTGAGAAACCTGGCTTTAATTATACTGAATGTATCTATTTGATCACTCCCCATCCACCTCCCCCACGCCACCGCCATATGTAATCAAGCTTCCATTGCAACCCTACTCCCTGCCCTGCATGGATGCTTTCGCACTATGCTTGAGCTCTGATACCCTGTGCCAGACCATCCTTCATAAGGATGCTTTCTCTCACTTCTAGGCTCTGACACTCCACTCTAGGTAGCCTTCTTATATGGATGTCCTTGTCACTCTCCTCAGTTTCTGATACCCAAAGCTGGACTATTCAGCTCCCCTCCCCCCCGCTGGTGTGTTTGTCTACTTCACCGTGCCCTAGTTGTTGGATTTATGATTAAGTTCTTCAGGAAAGAAAGGGAAAGGGGACAACAACTCATTAGATTTCAAAATTAAATGCCAAACTCCTAAAATATTTAAACAATTCAATATATTATTAAAGGAGAGGGATGGGTATATTTCTGAAATCTTTTTGTTTTTGTATTAGTTCATAAAAAGAGTGCTATACGAAGAATAAGCTTCACCCAGCAAAGTTAATCATAGCAATGTGGAAGAGAAAGTCTTGATCAATGTCTTATAGGTGATGGGAGAGAACGACCAATGTAATTTCAACCAAAGACAAAGCTTTAGGACCCATTTCCTTTCCTTCAGTCAAGATTAATTTAACAATGCTTTGTTTGTTATGGCCCCTCTTTTATTTCTTTGCTACTGAGAAATGATCCTGGATTTTCTGATTACAAGGAACTAACCCTTTCTGTAACATCATTGTTAATGCTTTTAAATAATATTTTGTTGGAGGTGTTAAGTCACTTTAAGTCACTTGCTACTTCACTATGTCACAGAGTGCCATACATTTTACATGAAGGATGGGGATCCACTTCTCCCAAATATAACCTTACTGAGTAAGACAGAAGTATAGTGCGATGGTAAAGTTTAGGTGTCAACTTGACTGGATTAAAGGATATCTAGATAGCTGGTAAAGCATTGTTTCCAGGTATGTTTGTGAGGGTTTTTCCATAGCAGATTGGCCTCTGAGTTGGTGAAATGACTGGGAAAGATCTGCCCTCAATGTGAGCAGCACCATCCAATCACCTGGAGACCTGGATAGAACTAAAAAGTGGAGAAAAAGCAAATTTTCTCTCTCTCTCTCTCTCTTCTGGAGCTAGGACACTCTTCTTCTATTCCTGTTCATGGACCTAATAACTCCAGGTTCCCTGGTCTTTGGGCTCTGGGCTTGCACCAACACCTCCCTGGATTCTCAAATCTTTGGCTTCAAACTGAGAGTTACTCCACTGGCTTTCTGGTTCTGAGGCTTTCAGACCTGGACTGAGCCAAGCCACTACCATCTTCTCTGGGTCTCCAGCATGCAGATGTTCTATCATGGGACTTCTCAGCCTCCATAGTTGTGTGAGCCAATTCCCCTAATAAATCTACTCTCACACACCTTCTATTGTATTGTATTCTATTCTATTCTTTCTGTCTCTCTGGAGAACCCTGACTAATACACATATCTAAGTTAAGATCATCACACAGAAGCAGGTCGTGGATTATTCAGGTGGAACCATGGGGGGCATTTGTTTAGGACTACAGGGCTAACACCTCATGTCATTGTTCAATGGTCACTTCTTTCCTGAACATCAGCATATCTCTAAGATTTGCTCTAGTTTATCAGCTGAATACAGAATGCCATTTTGTGATGAACCCTAACAGGTCTCACAGAAGTTTTATAGTCTATCACGTCAAGTTCTACTTTAGAAGGATTTTTTACTTTATGGGTCGTTGATTTGATAGATCAAAATGAGTCCTTTAAAACTATAGTGCTTTAATCAAGTTGCTGTAGTTGCTCTGTGTGCTCAATGAAACCATCTTTCCTGGAGACCAGACACCTAGGAGGTGACCAGTGCCTCTTCTAGATGAGTTGGTGTTGCTACTTATTGCCATTTATTCCATGAAGGAGAAACCTTACTTTTTGACTTTGAATACCACTGCTGAGAAATGTGCTTCTATTTCACTTTATGGAATTATTGAAGTGAGTTTGAAAACATTCTTCATGGAAATGTTAATACTTCTGGGACAAATGGTTTAGTATTGAACTTGGAGCTGGAAGACCTAGATTTGAATGTTGACACTGCCACTTATTAGTACTGTGACCTCAGTTTAATCAGTTATAAAATGGGGTATTATTACTTGTATTAGTCTGCTTCTGTTGCTTATAACAGAATACCTGAAACTGGGTAATTTATAAAGAAACAAAATTTATTTCTGTAGTTTGGAGTCTGGAAAGTCTAAGGTCCAGGGAACACATCTGGTGAGGGCCTTCTTCTGGGTGGTGACTCTCTACAGAAATTTAGGGTCTCTCATGGTGAGAGAATGACATGAGCAAGAATGAGTTAAACTTCTTATTTGCACTCCTTACAAAGCCATTAGAACCACATCCATTACTCCATAAATCTAATAACTTCTTAAAGAACCCACCTTTCAAATATTATAATCAGATTTCCTACTCTGTTAGCACTGTTACAATGGGGGGCAAGCTTCCATGAGTTTTGGAGGGACATTTGATGCACAGCATTATTGTTTCACAAATTTTCTTCTGAGCCTCAGTGTATTAGCCCATTTCTATTAGTCTATTTCTATTCTGTTACTTATAACAGAATACCTGAAGCTGGGTAATTTATAAATAAATAAAATTTATTTCTTATAGTTCTGGTGGCTGGGAAGTTCCAAGTCCAAGGAACACATCTGGTGAGGGCCTTTTACTGGTGGTGACTCTATAGCAACACTGGGTATCGCATGGTGAAATGGCTGAGCAGGAGAGAGCTAAGCTTCTCAGTTGTTCTTTTAATGCCGTCAGAACCATGACTACTACTCCATGAATAGATCAATCCTTTCACAAGGGCATAGTCCTCACAATCTAATCACCTGATAAAGGCTGCACCTTTCAATTACCATAACATATGGATTCCCTACCCTCTTAACATTGTCACAGTGGGGATTAAGTTTCCAGTACAAGAAACTTTGGGGAACACATATAACCCATATCAGTTAAAAATTTAAGTTAAAATCATTTTGATATACTTGATAGTGCCATGAAAATGTAAGGCACTATTAGTATTGTGTATATTGTAAAAAGTCATTTCTTCAAAGGCAAATTAATTCATTAAGAAAAAATACAGGGCCGGCCCATGGCTCACTTGGGAGAGTGTGGTGCTGATAACACCAAGGCCAAGGGTTCAGATCCCATATAGGGATGGCCGGTTAGTTCACTGGGTGAGCGTGGTGCTGACAACACCAAGTCAAGGGTTAAGATCCCCTTACTGGTCATCTTAAAAAAAAAAAAAAATTCAAATGAAAGCAAACTGATAAATAAAATTACCTTAAGAATTGTTGAGAGAATTTTGTTTTTTCAAATGTAAGTTTGTTTTTGGATTTAATGAATATAAATATATTTACTCTTTTAATATTTAAGTAGTTATTCTAAGTTCCAAGCAGTTTTAAAAATTTTAATTCCAAAAAGTCTTTGCCTTACTTTTAAAAGCAAGTTTAATTTTTTTTAAATAGCAAGTATGCCTATTTATTCCCCATATCATCCCTAAGCAGTAATAGTCTTAAGAACCTATTAATGCATGGGGAGGTGTTAAGTCTTATTAAAAATGAATTGAACAGCTGATTCCAAGTCAGCTAGTTTATATTCTAAGAAAATGAAAATGAAGAATGATGATTTAGAGACGGCATAAGACTCAATCCAATATTACCATAAAACAGACCAATTATTGTAACTCTTTTAGCCAATATTAACTTAAAAATGTGTCAGATTCTTCATCTTGGGAGAACTGTATTGGCATCAGCAGGTCAGAAGAAACTTTATTCTCCTGTAAATGAACCTGCTATATTCCAAGGGAAGAAGCATTTGATTGGCATCATCCTAAATAATCAAAACAAATACTTTTAACAAAATAATAATTTTTCTACTAAAATAGAACCATTTTTACTTAATTGGTTGTAATTTAAAGTTCAAGATTTAAAAATATATTTGTTATAAAAATTTCACAAGGTTCTATGTTAACCTCTTTTCAATTTTCCTTGAAAGAGTTGCTCATTATGATCTTTAAATTCCTGTGTCTTAGAACTGGAAATTAGTACTGATGTTTCAATTTAAAAATTCCTATTGAAACAGTTTGAAATCCTAGCAAAGAGTTTTTAATTCCCCTATTACATATAGTAATAGTCTCTATGAACAAAAAACATATATAACATTTTGAAATTCACATTGAAAATCTGGCCACAGATCTTCCTTAGATACGTGGGAAAATTGCCCTGTATTCTGGTTTTCACATTCAGCAATTTAACATCTGACCATTTTGTCGAAATCATGCAATGATGTAGGTAGTCAGATAATGAGATGCTGCTGAAAAGCCCTAAAATCCATAAGAAGGATGCATATACACATAGGAGGCAATTACAAAATTTGGGAGAAGGGTTAATAAAATGTTTCTCTTAAGGGGAACATCAATGTAGAGTGTCCTGCTTATGAGACTGAACTGTCTTCCAGTTGTCATCAAGAAGAATGTCTTCACTTGAGTTTCTCTGAAAGCAGGGCCTGAGACAAACATATAGGTACCAGGAGTTTACTTGGGAGGTAATCCAGTGAGGGAGGAGTGAGACACTATGTGGGAGAAATGGTGAGTTATTGAGCTGGCTTCCTCTGTGGACAAGTGGGGTTCAATTCTGTTGGAGGCATTCTAGAGAACTTTGTAGAATTCCCCTCAGATGTTTCAGGGGAAGACAAGGAGATTGGAGCATCCATCCACTAATTCCTGTCTCCCGTTGGTTGATTTTTTTTTTTTTCTAGAGGCACTTTTGCACCATGCACTTCCAAACCGAGAGATAGGCTGAGTTGCTTTGAGTGATCTCAGAGAAAGCCCAAAATCTGAGAGGTGCTACAGCACACGTATTGTGTGGGATGCTGGTCATTTGCATGGAATTGTCCTTCACAGCTGTTCTGAAATCTGGTGGGCCAAGGGATGTGACTAAGGCACCACAAGTGTCTGCTACAAAAAAGAGAAAGCGAATATTATAAGAGAAGGTATTATCTGATCATCTATAATAGAGCTAAGGAAATGTTTTAGGGTCACAGTCTTTAAAGAATAGTGTGTGAGACCTGCTGTGGATTGGATGTCCCCTGAAAGCTCATTGAGACTTAATTACCACTGTGACAGTGGTAAGAGGGTGGGAAATTCTATTCTGGTAATTGAAAGGTGGAACCTTTTGGAGGAGATTGGATTGTGAGGACCATGCCTAGTAAATGGACTCATCCATTCACTGAGTAATAAGTTGATGGTTTAATGGTGCTCATGGGCATGGTTCTGATGGCTTTAAGAGGACAGCCAATGAGGAGTTTAGTCTCTCTTTCTCAAGCCATCTGCCACGTGACATCCTGCTTTGCTGTGTAGAATCACTACCCACCAACAAGTCTCTCACCAGATGTGTTCTCTGGACTTTGGACTTTTCAGCCTCCGAAATGGTAGACAATAAATGTTTTTTCTTTATGAATTACCCAGTTTCAGGTACTTTGTTATAAGCAACAGAAACGGATTAATACAAGACAAGAATCTGCTACCCCAAAATATGACTTAAGAAGGCTCGAATATGCCATTCCAAAATATCGCCCTTTGGCAAAAAATTACTTTTAGCTGGTTATTTGGAGAAACTATAGACACAGAAGAAGCTCTGAAAATATCGAAGGTACTCTTTTGTAAGGGAAATATACATCTATAAAAAAAAACAAACCCTCCATTTCTGTACCAGAAAGAGAAGGATGACTGTAAATCATTAGAGGCTTATCAATGGAGAAGGCATAACAAACCTTACCCTTCCTTGTTTGCTGTGTTTTTCCTGGTCATCTCCCAATGACTGGCCTTCCTAACACCCTTCTTTCTTTATTTTATCAGATGATGGTACTTAAACGTGAATTCAAAGCCACCTCTTAGAGATTTACTCATTTATCTGGGTATCTTACATGTATACATGAGGTATACATATTATTAAACTTCTGTGTGTTTTTCTTTTGTTAATCTGTCTTTTGTTATAGGGGTCCATCCCAACTAAGAACTATGAAGGGTAGAGAGAAAATCATTTTTCCTCCTCTATAGTTCAAAATGAGAGTTAAAGGCATTTCTCCAATATTATTCAAAAGAGAGAATGTTGTAATTCTCATGATTAGTGTTGAGTATCTAAATTGATATATTTCTTTTAAAGGCTGAAGTCTAACAAGCTATCTTGGTTTGAAGTGTAGGGAAATTCAAACTTTCGCTCTGAAGATTTTAGATTAAGTCTGCTGAAATAAATTGACAATAGACCAATTAACAAGAGAAAAGCCATAACAGATTTATTAACCATATAAAACATGAAAAAGAGGGGCCAGATGGTTGAGGCTTAAATATCTTCCAAAAAGGGATATGGGAGTGGGGATGGAGGTGGCTGTAGGCAATTTTTAGAGGGGTAGTAAATTATTTTAGGGAAGATGAATGGACCCTGGAGACAGAAATTAGCTTATTAATGATTCGTTTTGGAATCTGAGCCTAAGGGACAGACAATATCTTGCAACAAAGTCCATCCAGATGTGGTTACATTCCTCAGTCTTCTTTCCTGTAATAAATAATGAAATTGCAGGGAGGGGATGGAAGGCAGCAACTGTGTTCTCTTTGGTGGGTTCAGTCTTAAGGCAGAGAATGGAATATCAGAGTAAAATTCCACCCTGTGCTGGTTGGGGGTGGGGGTAGTGAGACAGGAAATGTCAGAAAGTCCTTGGTTCTTAGACAGCTTCTAAGGCCTTCCTATTTTCATGTCAAAGTGCCATACTTTTGGGGTATCATTTTCTGAGTCCCAACAGAAGAAAGCAGATTTCCAGAAACATAGTGTCATGTGTTCTGATCCAAAGTTTTTAAGCAACGAGTGATCTGTACTTTGTTGTCCCAGATGGACCTACCCTCAGGAAGAGAATGTCCTGTGCAAATGGCCATTTTTCAGATAAAGCTCCCAGTATATGGAAGAGCATATTGGAGTTCTGATTTGAGGCTGCCACTTGGAGGCTTATTATCATGTATCAAATTCTTATCCAAGAGAAAACCAAAGCTTTGTAAACTGAAGAGTTATTAGGGTAATAAACATTTTGTTGAATCTGAGATTTTGAATGATCATCAACAATCATCTAATCCACATTCCTTCTTTTACAGAGGCTAATGGAAATTAATAATTTACCTAATGTTAAATTGTACGTGGTTAGCATAGGATTACGTGGGCTGGAATTCAGTTCAATACTCTGTAATGGCATCATAGATAATAAGCACTTGTTGATTTGAATAATCAATATTCCACTTTTGCACCATGCAGAGTCATTGTTTAAACACACAGTGATACACTTCCTGACCTTTAGAATTTTAAATCACTGGGCTTAGTGAAATCCCCCAGGTACTTTTAAAAACTCATGGAAAGGCATATGAATACAGGCATCTGGAGTGTTTTGAATACCAAAAGCCAAAAATCAGTACAGGTATATGACAATCATCATTTAAAAAGAATGCCTTAACAGCTGGCTGAATAAATCATTGGAAAACATTCCTTTCATTTGTCTGTGGAATTTTTCTTCCTAGAAGTGAGGGACTCTTGGAGGAAAGAGGATAACAGGTAATCACAGTGACCTCTTGCCACCTCTAGAAACAAATTGCTGCATATTTATTCAAATGAAACTTTTGAATCTAAGGAGGCACATGGTGTAGGGTCCAGACTGCTGTGACCATCCCATGTCAGGGCAGGCCTAGGGCATTACTGTCAAAGAGATTTCTGCAACATAACACACCAGTCTCTGAAACTGGATTTCATGAAGGTGCTTCATGACTTTGGTTTATACTTTTGTTGCTGGAGAAGTGGAACTATTTCTGCCTGTTTGGAACCAGCCTCAGGCCAGTGTCTCCTGATGACTAGCCAAGGGCATTTCCTATACTGTTTAGAAAGAAGAAAAAAACCTCATTTTCCTTTCTACATCTCTTGTTAGTCACTGAGAGTTCTTGGAATCATTTTTCCTGGATACTGAAAGTGAAGAACCAATCCAAACTCAGAGGGGATGATAGATCCTCTCTTGACATCCACCTAAGTCCAAGGATTGGTGTCTGTAGTAGTGGGTGATTCCCAGGGACCAGGAAGACCTGTCACTGTATTCAGCACAGCAGCAAGTGGCCCTGAGTTCATTCTGCTCTTCACTTGAAGGGAAACTATCAACAGGTAACAGTGCCCCTTGGGTTCATTCCTTCTGCTGTGGATGCCCTTTTCTGGCCACAACGCTTGAAGGGAATGAATAATGAAAGGCCCAGGACAGAGGGGCTGGGGAAGTGGTGATTGATGTGGGCTGTTTTCTGGAAAGGTTAACAGAAACTACGGGACATGATTTATCAAACTAATCTGAGTGGAAATGGTACTCTTAGAATTTTAATTATTATTATTTTTATAATTAGTGCTCATATCCCATACTTACTGGATAAAAACAATGCAAAAGTTTCACAGATATGTACCATCAACAATGTTGCAATAAAAAAAAGTTAGATAAGTGCTAGCACTAATGCTCGATAATAAACTTAAAAAACCCCTCTCACTCTGAATACAAATCTGAATACAAATTTCAAATGTATTCAAGAGAGCAAGCATAGTGTAATGAACCCCATGTACCTGAGTAATCCCGCTCCACCAATGATACAATTAGCAGTTTGTAGCCGACTTTATTTGACCTGTACTCACTCTCTATCCCTCTTTAAATTGTTATGAAGCAAACTCCAGACATATTTCATCTCTATTACATTTACCTTTAATAGTTTTTCAGAAACCGAATTTTAGTTAAAATTGTCATACCTAAAAGTTACTAATTCCTCTATATCAAATTTTACTGATTCATTCATAACTGTCCCCAGAGTTGGTTTATTTGAATTAAGATCCATATGGGGTTCACACATTACATTAGGTTGATATGATAGTCCCCCCCACACCGGTGGTTTTGCTGTCCACCGTAACCTGCGGTCAACCACAATCCGAAAATATTAATTGAAAAATTCCAGAAATAATTCACAAGTTTTAAATTGTGTGCGGTTTTGAGTAGCATGATGAAATCTGGCACCATCATGCTCCGTCCCTTTGTCCAGTGTACCCACACCATAAATGCACCCTATTAGTCACTTAGACATCTTGATTATCAAATCAACTGTTGTGGTATCGCAGTGTCTGTGTTCAAGTCACCCTTATTTTACATCATAATGGCCCCAAAGTACAAAAGTAGTGATGCTGGCAATTCAGACATGCTAAAGAGAAGCTGCAAAGTGCTTCCTTTAAGTGAAAAGGTCAAAGCTCTCAAGTTAATAAGGATAGAAAAGAAGCCAATGCTGACATTGCTAAGATCTATGATAACACATTTTTTGTCCATGAAATTGTAAAGCAGGAAAAAAAATTGTGCTAGTTTTGCTGTTGCACTTCAAACTGCAAAAGTTAAAGCCACAGTGCACGATAAATGCTTAATTAAGATGGAAAAGGCTTTACATTTGTGGGTGGAAGACATGAACAGAAATGTGTTCTGATTGACAAAGTTTGGTACTATGGGTAGGCATCCACTGGGAGTTTTGGAACAGATCCCTTGATATAAATGGGGACTTCTGTATGATCTGTCTTTCTCTGTTTTAATCTGTGACATCCTCAATCCCCCTCTCTCCCTTTTTTTGGCTTTTTGTTGTTGTTGTTGTTAATGAATAGTTTTGTTTTAAAGTAAAGTATTGCCATTCAAGTTTATACCTAAATATTGTCATTATCGTTTTATTTGCAACATAATTTTTTGCCAAGGCAGTCATGCTATTGCCTGCCTGACCTACTTTTCCACCATCCCATGTTCCTGGGAGACAGGATGTTTGTTTTACCCCATGTGTGTCCCTGGATCTTCAGTACGTATTAATTGATTGTGAGAATTGTTATTGAACCTAGAGGGGTTTCTCTTCTACTGCTCGAATGACTAAGACATCTCTCATGCCAAAGTTTGCCGTGTGAAAGATTAGCATTTATTTGCATGGCCACGCACAGGAGCCCATGGCAGCTAAAGGAACTTTAAGACTCTGGACTCCCTGATAGCTTAGAATCACAACCATTTATAGAGCAGAATCATAAATGGAGGTCCCAAGAGCCATGTGGGAAGCTGATTGGTTCAGGGTAAAATAAGCACAACTGTTCCTGGCATCTTGACTGATATTTTCCATGGTGCCAGGGTATATGCACTTCAAAGCAGGTTTGTAGTTGCAGTTTCCCACACTGAGTAAATGTGTAGGCTTTGGGGCAGCTTGGGACCTAGCTTGAAATCTGGTGACACTTGCTGTCTGTGTCCCCTTGGGCAAGGGCTTAACTGCTCTCACTCTCAGTTCCCTCAGCCCTGCAGTATGTGTGATTATAGTAGCTACCTTGGAGTGGTGTTGTCAAGGTTAAATGAGGTGATGTTTAAAATTATTAGCTTGGAGCTGCCCACACTGTGAGCACTTAGTAAGTGTGAATGGTAATAATTGCTGTCATGCTCCACTCCCACAGCCATTTTCATGTGTATGTTTTCAGTTTTTAGATTTTTTAAAAATACAGTATTAGATTTACAGAATAACTGAACAGATATTACATAGACTTTCATACACCCATCCCACCCCTCTCCCTACATTCCCCTCCACAATTTTCCCTATTATTTACAACTTGCATTGGTGTGGTACATTTTTTACAATTGATGAAACAATACTGGTACATTATTATAAACTATAGTGCATAGTTTACATTATAGTTCACTCATTGTGTTGCATATTTCTATGGATTTTGAGAAATATGTAATGACATATGTTCACTGAAAGCAATCAAGACATGCCACCCCAAAGTATGCTACTTTGGCATAAGGATTATTTTGAGCTGAAGATAATTTAGAAGAAACAAACTCAGAAAGAACTCTCTGCCTTCCCCTTTCTGCCTAAAAGCAGAGCATAAATTTCCACTTGTAAAGTTATCCTCCTCTCCCACACCAGAAAGAGAATACTATTCTTGATTCTTGCAACTGGAGAGGACTTGAGTCTGCTTAACTAAACAGTTCTTATCTGCTATATATTTCCTAATTACCTTCTCACAACTTACCACTCATAGGAACCCCAACCCCCCTTTCCTTTTTTCTAGTCACCTCTCCACAATATATCACCCTTTGTTAAAATAGTATAGAAACCTCTAGGTCTAACCACCCCTTTGTGTTTTCTTTCATTTTCTGTTTGGAACCCCACATACATAAAATTAAAAATAAATGTTGTATACCTTTTCCGCTGTTGATCTATCTTTTGTCAGTTTAATTCTCAGGTCTCAGCCATAGAACCTAAGAGCGTAGAGGAAATTTTTCCTCCCCATACCATCATTACAGTTTTAAGCAGAATAATTTCACCACCCTAAAAATGCCCTGTACACCTATTCATTCCTCTCTCCCTCCCCCCAAATACCTGGCAGCCACTGGTCTTTTTACTGTCTCTATAGTTTTGCCTTTTCCAAAGTGTCACATTATTTGAATCATATAGTATGTTGCCTTGGCAGACTAATTTCTTTCACTTGGCAATATTCCTTAAAGTTTTAATGCATGTGATTTACAGTTAATGGAAAGATTACACAGATCATGTTCTATGTGTAGACATGGGAGCTGCTTTTGATGTTCATCTGTTTCCTTGATACAATATGGGACAGATTGGAGAGCTTTCTCTTCCAGCATTGAGTAGAGGGGAGGAAGTGAAAATGCTGGGCTTTTGGATCCTCTATTTATAAGCATATTTTGGGGGGTTACGGCTCTTACATGTGTGTGTGTAGAGCAGTGGCTGCTATAGCTGGTCCACAAACTGGCAGCAACCTGAAAATATAGATTCCTTCAGCTCTGGGAGTTTCTGATGCTATAGAATTGGAGCAAGACTTAGGAATCTGTATTTTAATCGGCTCCCCAGGTAATACTCATATAGAGCCACTCCTTTGTTAGTAAAATGAACACTGGCATTGGTGTCAGAAGATTTGGCTTCAGGTCCTCACTCTTTATTAAAGCACCAAATATTTATTTAGCTCCTTGCCAGACCCTGTGCTAGGCTCTGAATTGATACAGTGGTAAGCTTAATAGTCATGCTGTCTATACTTAATGAGCTTACACTATAGAAGAGGCAGACACTAATCAAAGAACTACACAAATCTTATTTATTAACTATACTAGATGCTAAGAAAGGAAATACAAAATGCTATGAGAGAGTGCTAACAGAAGGGTCTGACTTAGTCTGGAATGAGATGGGTGGTTCACTTTTCCCTGAGATAATGACCTTGAACTGAGATGTTATTTAAGTGAAGTGAAGGCAGGATGTTTGCTGCCCAGGCATGCAAGGACCATATGGAACACAAGAAGAAGAGGGTTGAAGCTGTGGAATTAGCCACTAAATATCTGTCTTTCTGCAGATAAACAGCCAGGGCAGTTGGTTGTCCAGCTATCCTCCTATTCAACTGCACCAAAATTTCTCTCAAGTCTCCAAAACAAGTTTGATAATTCTGCCTATTATTTTTATCAAAAGTTCAAACAGTCAGGTTAATAGCTTTCTCTTAAAGAGTGTTAGACTTTTAGTTGTTTGTGAATGATTCTTAAGGCTTCTCTATATTTGGGATAGGGCCAATTATTCATTTACTGAAAGATATACACAGAAGAGAAAAAGGTCTGATCCTGCATTGCAACTGCTTAAGAATTGTGTAGCACTTGGGCTTTCATCAAGTGTTTTTACTTGCAGCCTCATTTCGTCTTCACCATGACCTTGTGGATATGCACTAGTATCATACTCATTGCACAGATGCTGAAGGAAAGGCTAAGAGAAACGTCAAGCTACTCTGCCTTAACACAGGGAGGAACTGAGTGCCGTGGCTGACTGTAAGGAAACAGTCAATGGCAGCTAGGACCATTTTATTACTACCATTGTGTCAGTTTTGAGCTCCAAATATGTGCTCACGTATAGGAGATATACAATCCAGACACACCAACTTCCCCATAACTAACTTAATGCTGGAAGTGAGGGTCTGCAGACGACTTCCTGTGTTCTACTCACCAAAGCCAACTGTATTAGTCTGTTTTTTGTTGGTATAACAGAATACCTGAAACTGGGTAATTTATAAAGAAGAGAGGTTTATTTGCTTATGATTCTGAGACAGCTGCATCCGGTGCGGGCCTCAGGCTGCTTTTACTCACAGTGGAAAGTGGCAGGCAGCCAGTGGGTACAAGCAGATCACGTGGTAAGAGGAAGCAAGAGAGAGGGGAGGTGCCAGGGTTTTTTAAACAACCAGCTCTGGTGGGAACTAATAGAGAAAGAACTCACTCATTAATCTCTCCTTCCCCAGGGAGAGCATTAATCCATTCATGAGGGATCCGCCCCCACGACTCAAACAGCTCCCAACATTGACACATTGGGGATCAAATTTCCACATGAGTTATGGGGGGACAACACATCCAAACTCTATTACCAACCAAGATCTCTTCAGACTGTGCACTATGCTTTCTCTTCTTTTTTCAATGTGAATCATATTTCTACTCTCTACCTTAGCAGATGATTAAGGCAATTGCTACAGAGATTAGACCATGCAGTAAGCCCCACATTAAAGGAAGTGTAGGGTTTATTCTATACATTGGAAAGAGTAGGTGACAGTGTAGAATTAATTATTTTAGTGGTTACAAGCCTACTTACCTCTCTCCCTATTATCTTTCCTCATACCTTATTATCGTGCCTGCAATTTCCACTGTTAGAATCATTCCTTGGAATTATAAGGCATTGTATATAAAAAGCCCCTGTTAAAATAACATGATACATAAGAAAAGGAACCCATTAGCATCCATTAAGACTTAAGTGTTAATTACAAGCATGAAGTTTGGAAGATATGGCTAAATGATTTATTACTAAGAAGACAAAGGCTTCTAGATATGTCTGAATCCAAGGACAGAGCCAGAAGTTCAAATGGTTCCAATGATGCAAAAAATCAATAAATCACGGGATCTTCCCCTCACCCCTTTGTCTTTATCCTAAACTGCTACTATTTCATGATATATTTAAGTATTAATTATTCCAGATACTGTGAGGTCATCAAGCATGGTCTAGAATATAGGGAATCTCTGCTTCTTTTTAAGAGCTTTATGGGAGAACTGGTTTCTTTCTCTGCTTTCCCCTGAGAATTTTGCTTGGCTGTTGTGTCTGTCCTAGATCCTATAGTAGTTAGTCTCAGGTTCTCACGTCTGACCAAGCAATTTTTTGAATGATTCTTATCTTTGATTTTGATTATATTTTGTATTCTAGTAAATTATCCTGAATTTTCCTTTAAAAAATTAAGACATCTTTAGAGTCCACGTTTTGTCATGTCAAATTCCAAGTCCCATTAATTGGCTACATCTTCCTATGACCTTGTTGAATTGTCAACAAAGGTAGTGGATTACTGATTTATAAGTATGCATTTTCTCTAACAGAAAAGTGGAGGAAGGAACATTCTTGGATTTCCACCATCTGACACCAACATTTAAACTTAATTCTTTAGGTTTATTTTACAATGTGTGAGACCCAAGACAAAATCTACCTCTACTTAGTCTGGCTCCCAAATAAAATATTAATCTGTTAGTTCATTTTACTGTATCATATTAAAGTCCTGGCATTGTGCTGATACTAGGATCCTGCCCAGATGGGAAATGTATGGAATATATTCTGATGGGAAATAGAGGGAAACCCAGAGCATGGGAAGGAGGGCAAGGCTACCTTGGTTGAATACCTCAGTTGATGATTCTGGGGAGCCAAGAAGGTTTAGTTTCCTACATGTGGTTTGGATATTGACACTTAAGGTTTTGGAAATATAGGAAGTAGGATATAAAGAATTCTTCTAGTTCACAGCTTTTATTTAAGAACAGCTCTGAGCAGATAAAAGGAAGCAAATTCTTACATGAGCAGAACTTCAGCAGTCTTGCTCATAAAGACCAGTTTCATGTAGGTATGTCCTTGGGTTTTATCATACATGGACTTGGTTCAGTTTAGGGGATGCTCTGGCAAACTGAGAATCCAGGAAAACCTCACATATCTTAGACCCAGCTGGAAAGGCACATGACATGCCTACAAGCATGAACCTGAGGGAATCATTCCCAGATGGAGTGAAAGATTCTCTAGCCTAGTGACTCTCTATGAATAGGCATTAGACCGCCTTTGTTAGAAATTGATGTATGTTAAAATGCAGATTCACGGACCCAGCCTCAGGTCGACTGGAACAAAATTTCTATGAGATGGGATCTAAGAATCTGCATGTTCACAGACATGCTATAAGGTTATTATTCACACTAGGGAAGATGCTTAGCCCTGGGGATATATTAAACCAGCCAAATGGGAATGAAGGTAGAACTTTGAGGCTGGGATATTTTGGGTAGATCTTCCTATTATAGACAAAACAATAATTGCATAAGTAGCAAAGAGCTTCATAAAATATTCCAAACTTCAGGGGTGGCATAATTTTCTGTTGTTCTCAAATGCTGATATATTCTAGAGAAATTTCTTTTTTTCAAGTTTTCTCAGATAAATATGAGGGCACTTCAAAAAGCTTCTGGAAAAATAGAATTTGAAGAAATTGCTAATCTTTCCACGAACTTTTTGAAGTACCCTGATAAATGTGCTAAGGCTCTGAGTATACTCGCAGTTCTTGCATTGAAATATAATCTAATAAAATAAAATTCCATGCAGCTATTTGGATGATATCTGTTTTGTCTGTGTACTTATACTGTAAGTCCAAATTTTGTATATTATTTATATGTTATATTATTTAACAGATGTGCTAGGTACTGTTATAGTGCTTTAATTATAATCTAATCTAATATTAATTCATACTACTATTTAATTTTGATGGAGGAGTAGAATTGAAGTAGCAGTGGTGTATCTAGTGATCTGATATTAAAGACATTTGTGCATCTGCTTTGGAGTGTCAATTGGTATATAGAGGATGCACTTTGGATTCAGATAACATTGGTCCCAACTTTTCCACTTGCTGGTGACCTTTGACATACTGTTTAACTTCTCTGAATCTCTGCCTTCTCAACTACAAAAAGAAGACAGTAGTATATTACTTCCATGATATAGAAAATCACCTTAATACAGTGTCTGGAACATACCAAATGCTCAAGAAATATAGTGCTCTTTATTGCATAAGAGGAAAGAGTTAGGTGGCATTTTGTAGCTCTGTATGCTCAGATACAGTCTGTTTTTGAGCTAAGAATATCTTATACTTTATCTTTTCCTTCTTATTCTTACAATTTTCCTTTATTCACAATGTAGCCATCCCCCTCTATGGAAACAATATAACATGGTACCAATCATGCTTTGTTATTAATTTTGTAAAAAGCTTGCTGATGGTGAACTCTCCAGCGGTAGCATTCACTCATTTGCATTAAAAATTTCTCATGAAGTTCGCTACTAGGCCTGAGCATTATTCTTAGTCCTCTCACTGCCTCAGTGTGGCACAGCCATCAGTAATATGTACATTTTTGGTTTGGCTCAGGTCTATTTCTCTGCTTTGCTCCAAAGGTACCATTGACCTTTCTAATTAGCTGTGTTGCAGATGACTGAGCTTGCTCATATGAGGGCCAGTTAGAAAATAAATCTTGCCTGTTTCTGTCTAGCCAGCCACAAAGAGTCAGGAGAAATTCCACTGAAAGTCCATAAATCTTCCATTTTCCTTCCTGAAGGGATGTGAGAGAACAGCTCTCCTGTCCTTATGGGTGGCAGCATTCCTGAATGTGGAGAAGGTTTGTGACGTCAAATTTTTGTGCTAAGATTGCAGGTAGCAAGAGTTAGCATCTTGCAGTTAGGAGAAAAATTAGAGACTTGGACTGGTTAAGGGCAGATTGATATGTCTGGGGTACCTGAATCACCTAAGCTCTGCAAATGAACTGAGGATAAGTTGTTTCCCAGGGTGCATACCCACAGGAGCAAAGTAGGCCCTGGAATAACTCTGAAACACGTCTTAAGCCTAAGGGATGGCGAAGGAATTTAGATCATAGAGTTCATCATCTTATTCCACATAAACTGGGTGTTTCAGCATGTCCAAAAGCAGTTGAGCTTCTCCAAGGAATTAAGGCAACTGTTAACAGAGACAGTACATTTTTAGGAAGCTGCACCAACCAGGAGGTGAGAACAGGACCGTGGGCCCTAGGACCAGAGAGATCTCTAGGTGGGTGAAAGAAAGCTTGGCAAAGTTGGAGCAGCATCCTCAGGCAAAAATTCAGAAGGACTTTTCTCATCTGGGGATCAGCATTTCTAGACTCTGCAGAAGACCAGAGATGCATGGCTGAAACGGAGGTGCATGGCTGAGCCCAGAGCAAAGAGGCTGCTCTCCGGGGGCTACGTCCCTCAAAGACTGAAAAGTCAGATCCTAAAATTCTACAAGTCCTATCATACTAGCAAGCCAACACGAAATGACTGCAGGTGTCACTTGAGAGGTGGTACAGTCGGCCTGTGAATTGCTACTTATATCCTAGATGAACAATCGCGAGTCAGCCTTGAGAGACACTGATAGCAACCTGACGTGGCTACATTTAAGGGTGGAATCAATATAAGTGCACTTATATTGTGTATGTCTTGGACGTTTTTACATTTTACCTCTATATTATTTTTTTTAGTATAGAATTGGGGGGATATTGGCCCTTAATCCTAGATGGTTTTGGTGCCCACCCATGTTTTCTTTCCCTTATGCCCACCCTTCACACTCACATCCACCCTCTCCCTCCCACTCATTCCCCCATGTGGAAAAGCTCCCAACATTTAGGTCTCATGTTCTTCTCCCCTCAAGACACAACACCTCCAAGAATGCTGGATGCCGACTTGGCAGCAGTAACATTTCTTTTTCAATTTTCAAGACTGTGACTCTTTATGAAGCAACAACTAGAAAAATAAAAAAGTTTGTAGGACTGTCAGAGGCAGTAGCAGTCCTGGCTGAAAATCCCAGGGAGGAACTGCTTAGGCTGAAGAGGTTAGTGAGGTGACCTTTGATGACCAAAATTAATGCTGTTGAGGCAGAAACATTTTATGAAGATTTACTGAGAGCTGAACATGAGGATCAACTGGAAAACACAAACCAACAAAGCTGGGGAGTGCCCTGAAACCTATTCCAAGCCAGAAAAGTTTTATGAGAAAGTTTGGAAAAGGGAAGGGGACTCCCCATACTGGTGTTGTCCTGTTTTCATTGGTGGGTAAAATACGTAAGTTACAACTATTGCCTACAGGTTACAGCACACAAGCAAAAGATGTCTACATGTGAAACGAAAGTCTGCATGTAAAATGAGCAGTAAACTTCATGATTCGGCTAATTGCACAACGATTTCAAAAACCTACACCAATTCTTTGTTTAGGAACAGGATGTTGACATTGAACCACAAGACCTTTCCTTAAAGTGCTTAAATTTTAGAAAGCCTGCTTGAATCCGCTATCATTATTTGTCACCTTTGATGGAGAAAATGATTTTGTAAACAATTCCTTGTTTACTATTTAGTCATTCAGAACTCTTGAGTTCTTTTAATATCTGTGACATAGACACAAACAAGATTAAATTCAGTAGCTTATAACTGTAAGGTGTACAAGTTTGAAAAAGATTGGACTAAATTTTTTAAAGGCATGTGTAATGGGTGTGCAATGTCTCAAACACTTTCTGGAAAATGATCAAATGGTATGTTTTCACATCAGAATTGTAAGCTACGGTCAGTGCGGCAGCCTGTAGCTGAGGTGGACTGATGTCTGTACAATGAGTGATTTCTTTGCAGCAGTTAACCCAGCCAACCTTGGTTTACACAGTCCTCAATAACAATGTCTTCACCCTTTGGATCATTGAATGTCTCAGAAAGTGGCCCTGAGAGGAAAGAGGAGACACCCACCTGGAGGTAGATAACAATGAATTGACACATTCAAGGAAGCTTTTCTCCCTACAGGAATGACCTCCCATCACATCTCAAACTTCTCTCCGTCCATCTAGTGAGGATGAATGCTACCTTCTTCTGGGGGAGTGGAGGACAACCAGGTTGCTGCCAAAAGACAGCTTTTCGTGCTCTCATTTTCCTAAAGAGAATGTAAAACTAATTGGTGTGTGGCATGAGAGGATGAGATTTGGCTGAATTGGCAGGTGTGAATGTTCTTTCTTCATGTTGTGCAGAGTCATCTGGGGAAAATGATGGAGTTGTCCTGATGTGAGACTGTGTCCCATTGCATGGTGCTGGTCACTGCATGACACTTACTCGCTACCAACAGAGAAGTGGAGTGCTACTGTGAAAGGAACTGACAGCTATGATTTGGTTCTGGTCCCATGCTGAAAATCAACTCGTTAGCTATGATCTTGTAAAAATTCTAGCATTCTGAGAGAAAGTGGTTTGACTGCCAATATGTCACATAAGGAGGTTTTGAAGTAGCTTTAAATGGCACAATAGATAGATATGAAAATGAAATGTATCTGTCTAATGAAAAAATTCCACTTGGAGGAGAATATATTCAACCATTAAAAGTGTGTGTGTGCAAACGTGCAGTGTAGAGAAAGAAAAATCTACGTACTTAGAAGGACTTGTAGAGAACCTGCTAAAAATTGTATAGCCAAGGCATGTCTCTTAATTTTGGAACTACTGGATGTTAAAAATCAAAGGAAGTGAACATCAGAGTGAGTGAAAAATGAGAGCCAGAAAATATCAATGTGAGTTATGATGTCAGTAGACCAATGAATTACCAGTGACACAGAAGAGCTTTATGAGCCTTGGCAGGCAATTAGGTGAGAGTAGTTTCTCCTCCAGTAGCAATTTGAAGTGGTTATTAACCATATACAGAAATTTGATGGGCTAAAAAAGCCCAGTTTAAAAAAATAATTTTCCCATTGAATTGTTCCTTTCACTCTGCTTAAAAAACAAAAAACCTCATGATGAGCTGAAGTAAGAGATTTTTATACCAAATAAAGATGACTAAACTGAAAGTATGAAACCTTCTATTTTTAGTGGATCCTGACATTCTCTACTGCTTACATTCCCAGTTTCCAGATAATATGTTCTCCAGTTGGCTGGTTATTGTGCTGTAAATCACATTTCACTGTGTCAGCAAACAGTGGCATACACTTAAAGAGTAAAACAAAATCGACTTGGAAAAGACTAACATAAAATCTCTGAAGTCAAGATGTAGTCCCTTTCCTTAGAAAATGAGGGACAACAAAGGAGGAGTTTACATGAAAAGACGATATTACAGGTTATTTTCTGGCTATATTAGTGCATATACTTCTTCCTATCTACATGATTGTGAAAACAAATGACCAATCCATTAATTCAATGAAAAAAAAGAAGGTGTCAATTTTTTGTCTGATACATATGCACATTATATATATCTCAGTTAAACAAGATACTTTTATCAAATTTCATATGAATGTATATTTAATTCAATATATGTGTATTAGTCTGTTTTCTGTCGCTTATAACAGAATACCTGAAACTGGGTAATTTATAAAGAAATGAAATTTTTTACAGTTTTGGAGGCTGGAAACTCCATGGTCCAAGAGGATGCATTTGGTGAGGGCCTTCTTCTGGGTGGGAGCTCTCTGCAGGGTCCCGTGATGGTGCAGGCAATTACATCGCAAGGATGGCAAGAGCTCTTTCATGTGCTCTCCTTATAAAGCCACCACTCTGCATCCATGATAACCTACTAAACCATTAACCCATGAATCCATGAATGAATACATTCATGAGGACAGAGTTTTCATGATTCGATCATCTCTCAAAGGCCCCACCTTTCAAGTACTAGAATCAGATTTCCCACCTTCATAACACTGTTACAGTGGGGATCAAGTTTCCAACACATGAACCTTTGGGGGACACGTTTGACCCACAGCAATATGTATTCAGTATAAATGTATTATATACTGAATTATATTTTGAACTTTTCAATTGATTTCAATTGCATTGTATTCTCATACATGTATTTTAAGTCTGACCATTATGTCCAGCAGAATTTTACATTGCTATGTAAATGTGCCACAGACTTTGATATTTTAAGTACTTTCCTTATATTTTACGTGTGCTTGTCTTGTACTGTTGGGGCACAGTGTTGGCCAATCCCAGAATATGTGTGAAGTATTTTTTTTTTTTTTAGTTTAAACAAACACTTTCTATCTTTTAGAGCTATTCATTGTATTATTCTAGATTATACATTAGGATTGAAAAGTATATTTTCAGTTATTTGACTAGGTTTTATCCCCCATAATGTCTTATCTACTTAAAAAATTAATTCATATAAATTTTCTGAGAATACTTATTTATAGAAGTATTTTTAAGGATTAAAATGTATTAAAATAATTAAATTCCTAGTGAAAGAAAACATGGATGAAATGGAAGATGATAAAAAGCAAGTGTTTGCTGAGCTCCATTTGTGGTTCTTCTCATTCTTTTTTGCTTAATCACATTTATGATATAACTACATTTACAATTTATTTAAAAATACAATTAAATGTCTAGTTTTGGAATATTAGAAAGTGGAGGCTAAAGAGAAGCACTCTTATCTAAATCAATAGATAAAGTGGAATTTTCATTAATGCTATGTGATAACACATCTAATCACTAGCAATTTCTCACTATCAGCATAAGATTTTGCCAGTGGATACAAATCTGCTTCCTTGCTTTCTGTGTCAATCAAAAATCCTGGCATTTTATTTCATGTTTCACACACTAAATTTTTAGCAACCTGAGGACATGTGACTTGAAAACATGAGCAGTGCTGAGAATTATACTCTCTTCCAGTCTTCATAGCTACAGGGAGTTAGAGTTGAACAATTCCCAGTGCAGCGCAGAGAGCTAGAAAATATTAAATTCACAGGCTGAGGCTTTGTCATTGAAAACTATGTAGGTTTTTTAGAGTGGGAAGGAAGGGCAACACAATCTAGGAGTTTGGAATCTTGCTGTCTCCCCCTCACTGAGATTTTTCTATGTGAATAATTAATCAAAATCTCAGTTTCTGCATTTATGAAGTAAAATAATTGAAAAGACAAACTCTAAGGTCCCTTTCAAATTAAAAACTTAATTCTTTTATGGCATTATTGGTGATTATACAGACATATAAACTCTCTATGGAATCTCTACATTTATTTCCTAAGTATGATATTTATTAGCTCTTCTGATGGCTGTGTGTCATTTGTTATGTGACTTTGACCTTTCCTCATCTGTGTGGCATCTGACCTATTACTGCTACATCCTGAATTCAGGCTTTTGCTGAGCAGGGATGTTCAAGTGTCAGAGAGGCTTATAATTCCCCAGAGGAACATTCAAGGGATTTTGAAGAATTCATCTTTGTGTTGGTAAATTTCATCACATTGCCTCCCTGGTAACAATGGAAGAAATGTATATTCTGACAGCTCCAACTTTATAATGCCAGTGGTGGTTCAGCACCGTTCTAGTCATAGGTGTCTGGAACTCAGAAAATGTAAAGGCATCATTACAGCTACCTATTAATGGTCACGAATATGTGATCAATACTCTTCAGGGGTGATTTAAGATGGACCAGCACTTTGTAGGCAGAGATTCAAATCTCAGTTGCAACAGCTCTCTGTGTAACCTTGGGGAATTTGATCTCTTTTTCTTTGTAAGTGGGCACGATGGATTACACGAGATCGTCTTTGTAAAGCACCTAGTATGGTAGTGAAGATTCAAGAAGTGTTCTCTGCACTGTCCTTCCATGCTGTATGTATCCGGTTACGAATAAAATTAATTCAACCTATTAGACTGCCTACATCTTCAGAACTGGCCTTCTCTTTTGGCTTGAGGCATTCTATCTGCAGTATTTTACACCAACTTCAAGAACATAATGTACTTACAAAATATTTGTCAATGTGGACTCACTGAATCTTTACATTATGAAAAGTAAAAACAGACAAACAACCAACCAGGGCAAGGAACAAAAACAGCTATTTACAACAGAATAAATACAAATGACCAATAAATATATGAAAAAAGTGGCCCCTCCATTGTCAGAGAGATCCACAATTTTTAAAAATAACAGCTTTGAGGTAGAAATAACATACCATACAATTAATTCATCTACTGAAAGTGCATATTTCAATGGATTTTTAGTGTGGTCACAGAGTTGTGCAATCATCACCACTATTAATTTTAGAACATTTTCATTATCCTCCGTAAAAACCCATACCCATTAGCTCCCCTTTTCACTCCACTTTAAGCCCCCTTCACTCCCCCAGCCTCCAGGCCTAGGTAACCACTATCTGCTTTCTGTTTCTATAGATTTGCCTATTCTGGACATTTCATACAGATGGAATCATACAACATGTCTTTTGTGATTAGCTTATTTCACTTAGCAAATTGTTTTCAAAGTTTATATCATAGCATATTTCAGTACTTCGTTCCTTTTTTTTTTTAACTTCAGAACTTATTTTTAAAATTTTATATTGTAGTAAAATATATCTAACACAAAATTTGCTGCATTAGCCATTTTAAAATATACAATTCAGGGGCACCAACGACATTCACAATGCTGTGCAAACAGCACCTCTATTTCCAAAACATTTTCATCACCCCAAGCAGAAATTGTAACCATTAAGCAATAACTCCTCATTCCTGCTTTTGCCCAGACCCTGGTAATTTCTAATCTCCTTTCCGTCTCTATGAATTTGCCAATTCTAGACATTTCATATAAGTGGAGTCATACAATATTTGTCCTTTTTTTTGTATCTGGCTTATTGCACTCAGCGTAATGTTTTCCAGGTTCATCCATGTTGTAGCATGTATTGTCACTTCATTCCTTTTTTGGATGAGTGATATTCCATTGTATGCATATACCACATTTTGTTTATCCATTCATCTGTTGATGAACACTTCGACTGTTCCTACCTTTACTTATTGTGAGTAATGCTGCAATGAACATTGGCGTACAAGTATCTCTTTGAGTCCCCAGTTTCAATTCTTCTGGGTCTATACCTAGGAGTGGAATTGAGGAAATGCCATGCTATTTTCCAAAGTGACCTCACCAATTTACAACTCCACCAGTATTGTATGAGGTTTCCAATTTTTCCATAGCCTCAGCAATGCTTTTTTGTAATTAATACTATCTTTAATTTACGCATTGTAATTATATACATTTATGGGCTATAATGCAATGTTTTGATATATGTATACAATGTAGAATGATTAAATCAAAGTTTTTCTTTTAGTGGAAATTAAAAAAATTTTTTTTATTAAGTTTTAATTTTTTATTGAAACATACTTGATTGTACATGTCTGTGGGGTATAGTGTTGAATATTAATACCTGTGTTCAGTCTATGATACTCAAATCAGGGTAATAAGGATATTCAACCTTACACATTGTAATCATTTTCTGTGGCCCTTTATCACTTTATCACTAACCCCCTCCCCCTTTCCCACCTCTTGTTTCACTTCTGTTCTCTCCTTTTGAAAGTTGAACAGATTATTGTGATTGCTCTATCTTTCTTTCTCTAATTTATTTCTTTACCTCCCACTTACAGTAAGGATATGCAGTATTTCTCTTTTTGTGCCAAGATTATTTCACTAATATAATTTTCTCTAAGTTCATCCATGTTGCTATGAATGGCAGAATTTCATTGTTTTTATGGCAGAGTAGTATTCCATTGTGTATATATATACCACATTTTCCTTATTCTGTCGTCAGTCAATGGACATTTAGGTTGGTTCTAACTCCTGACTATAGTAAATAGAGCTGTAATAAACTTGGGAGTGCCAGTATCCCTTTGACATAAAAACTTCTATTCCTTTGGGTATATACCCAGCAGTGGGATTGATGGATCGTATGGTGGTTCTATCTGTAGTTGTTTGAGGAACTCTGTTACACTTTTCTCTGAGTAACTGAGATGGAAAAAAGAGAACCAAAGAATTCACTCAAGGTGATATGAATGAGGCCTGGAGGGACTGCTGCACGTCAGGGGAGCAGCAGCCCTGATTCAAAATCAGCCTTTCTTTTTATTGACAAGACAAGGAAGTTTCATAAGAAAACTCAGTTGATTCAATCATCAAAGAAGGACATAAAAACAGGCAGTGTAAAACTAGTAACAGCAGCAAATTAACAATGTGACATTCCAGAATGTAATTTGTAAAAGTTAGGTCAGTTCACCAACAAACAGCTTGTCCTTCGTAAATATTTTCTTTTTTACATACTTCCTACAGTACTTTCTTTAGCAGTTTAACAGCATTCAAGCAGTTTCCTTAACATATCTAAAGAACAATCAGTAGGTTAAATAGTCAATAGTCATTCAAGCCGGAATCAAACCAGCAACCTAGAACAGTCAATTATACAATCCCGTCCCTAAACAGTGATTAGAAATTGATTAGATGGCTTTTGCCAAACTTATCTATGGACTTTCGTCCCCTATTCAAGAGCCTTTTGGCTCATTCATGCATTACCTAAAAATCTTATTCTAAGATCAAAGGAGAATCAAGATTTCTAACCCACTACAGAACTCGACTGTTTTCAATAATGGCTGCATTAATCTGCAGTTCCACCAACAGTGTAGGAGGGTTCTCCTTTCTCTGCATCCTCACCAGCATTTGTTATTCTCTGTCTTTTTGATAATGGCTAGTCTAACTGGGATGAAATGATATCTCAGTGTGGTTTTGATTTGCATTTCTCTGATGCTTAGTGATATTGGGCATTTTATCATGTGTCTGTTGGCCATTTGTATGGTTTTCCTTTGAGAAATGCTTATTCAGCTCCTTTGCCCATTTTTAAAATGGATTACTTGTTTTTATACTGATAAGTTGTTTGAGTTCTTCATATATTCTGGATATTAGTTCCTTGTCAGATGCATAGTTTGTGAATATTTTCTCCCATTCTGTAGGTTGTCTTTTCACTCTGTTAACTTTCTTTTGCTGTGCAGAAGCTTTTTAGTTTGATATAATCCCATTTGTTTATTTTTCCTTCTGTTACCTGTGCTTTTGGGGTCGTATTTGTAAAGTCTTTGCCCAATCTCACTTCTTGAAGTGTTTCCCTTATGTTTTCTTTTAGCAGTTTTATAGTTTCAGGTCTTATATTTAAGTTTTTAATCCATTTTGAGTTAATTTTGGTATATGGTGAGAGGTATGTCCAGTTTTCCCAGTATCACTTATTGAAGAGGCAGTCTTTTCCCCAATGTACATTCTTGGTGCCTTTGTCAAAGATTGGTTAGCTGTAAGTTTGTGGGTTGATTTCTGGATTCTCTATTCTGTTCCATCAGTCTGAGTGTCTGGTTTTATGTCAGTACCATGCTGTTTTGGTTACTGTAGCTTTGTTGTATAATTTGAAGTCCGGTAGTGTTATGCCTCCGGCTTTAGTATTTTTGCTTAGGATTGGTTTGGTGAAATAAGCCAGGCATAGGAAGAGAAATACCACATGTTCTCACTCATAATTGGGAGCTAAAAAATTAACAAATAAATAAAAATAAGAAAGATATAACAATCATGGTAATACATTGAACTTTCAAAAGGAGAGAACAGAACTGCGGTTACCAAAGTTGGGAAAGGAGGAGTGTGAGGGGGCTAGGGGAGAAATTGGTAAAGGGCCACAAAAAATGATTACATCAAATATGCTAATTATGCTGATTAGAGCATCACATATTGCACACAGGTATGGATATTCAACTCTGTACCCCACAGATATGTACAACCAACTATGTTTCAATTAAAAATGAATGAATGAATGAATAAATAAATAAATAAATAATAAAATCTTTTAAAAAATAAAATAAAAAACACATTTTGAAGTACAGTTGGGCAATTTCATTCTTTTTGGGCCAATAAACCCATTTGTAGGAATTTACCTTAAGGAGATAATAACAGAAGTATAAAATGATGTATACTCAAGTTTATTGCAGCTTTTTTTTGGGGGTAGAACTTTTTAAAATTAATTATTGACATACATAAAATGGTGTGCTATGTAGCCATTGAAATGATGATATGGAAATAAATATTTTGGCATAAAAAATACTGATGATATACAGTCATATGTCACTTGGGGGGGTATGTTCTGAAAAGTGTGTCATTTGATGATTTCATCATTGTGCGAACATCAGAGTGTACTTACACTAACTAGATGGTATAGCCTACTACACAACTAGGTTATATGGTATAGCCTATTGCTCCTGTGTAAGTAATGTGTTGGTCTATGATGTTACCATGGCTAAAATGTCACTAGGTGATTGGACTTTTTTTTAGCTCCATTATAATCCTATATGAGCACCGTCATACATGCGATTTATTGTTGATCAAAATGTGATTATGCGGTGCATGGTGGTATTGTTGAATGAACAAAGCACATCACAGAATAACATGTCATTTTACCTTTTGTCTTTTATCATTTATGTGAAAATGTTCACCTTCCTCTTTTTGCGTTTGTGTACATAGAGAGATGTTCAGCAGGACAACTGGTAAAAGTAAAGAGTTTACCTCCAGGTGGTGGGATTTGGGATTACTTTTTGTTTCTCCTTGAAATTTTCTTCACTGTTAGGACTCTTTTTAAAAAGTCAGCATGTATAGTAAGAACAATAATAAAGCTACTTTCAAAGGAAAAATAATTCTGCTCTGGATGGTGACTATCACTCCCTCTCCTTACTATTGGGGACCATACCACTGTGACCCTGAATTCCTACCTTCAAATCACGAAGGAATCCTTATAAATTATAGCAGTGTGTGGAGCTGGTATAACAGAAATGCATGAGCTTGTTTTCATTGAACTTCCTTGCTATAATTACACAGGTTTAATTACATCAAATAAATTAAAATCGATACACTGTGGAATCAATAATCACAAAACAAACTGTGCTTGTTTTACAGGTCCTAAAAGGACCCCACATAGGAACTGTTTATTAGCATTATTTCTAGCATATCTATCTTTGAATCAAACTTTGTGAAGGATGATGAGAGAGAAATCTAGAACATTTCCCCATTCTGGCACTCATCAAAAGTCAAGAAAGTTCAGTCCATCCAATCTTGTTCAGAATTGTTCACGCTGTGTCACACTTGTGCTCATGTTGTTCCATATTTGGCTGGAAGGCCTCTCTCCACCTTAAATTCCTAGAGAAGTCCCACTATTCTAACAAGACTGGCTTTGATTCATGTCTGTGTATCTCAATACTGTGTAACTGCCTGAAGATCAGTTTCTTGTTTATCTGTCTTCATCTCTCAAGAGCGCTGTGCCTGGAATACTGTCAGAATCCAATAAATGTTTGTTGAACGAAGGCATGCACGCAGGCAGGCAGTGGTCAGATTGTAAAAGGCCTCAGAAGGAGCACTAAAAAGAGGAAAATCAAAGTCAGTCACAGGAGTAGGGTCCTGTCTTGCCATCAGGGTAGGGTGGCCGCCCTCTTGATGCCTTCTTCCTCATTCATGCCGGCCCGCTCTTGTAGCTTTCACCATGATATGCGAATTCTATATTCCACACACACACACACACACACACACACACACACACACACACACACACACACACACAACTACAGAAAAGGAAATGCCACCCCATGTCTGATATGATCTTAGTTCTTTATTTAAATGAAAAACAGTCTTATACTTTTTGCTCATTCAACAATTAATATATATTCAATGTAAACCATTTAGACTACAGAGAAAAGTATAAAGAAACATTACTTGATATTCTGCTACCTACAGATGAAAAGTCAAAGTCTTACTGTTTGTCTTTTCAGACTTTTCTATATATGTGTACGTATATGCATGTATTTGAGTAGCTGGTAATAAAAAATTTTTTTTAAATTTAAAGATGTTCTTTATTTATGGAAGGGTCAGTTGAACAGACTGTATATTTTGCCTTTTGTAAATATAAGGCTAGCTACAAACTCTTATCCTGGGGAAAGAGTATTAACATCTCTTTCTGCTTTTGTGTGCTTTTTTCTTTCCTTTTACTTATACTTTTCTTTTTAAAAAAAATCAAGAGTAAACGAGAACAAAGAGTCTTAGATTTTGAAAAGACACAACAAAAAGCAGCAAACTCATGCACCGACCTCTCCACTTTCAATTCCTACTTGCCAGAGCTAAGGACATCTAACCCAGTAGCACTTTTCTCTTACCACTGATTTCTGCATTTTTAAATTACATGCCTATTTGCTATCTCTGTATTTTTCAATTTCAGTGGTTATCTATTTACTTCTTATTATGGAAGATGAGGACTTGGTTCTCTTACATGTTCCCCCACCCATGTTCCTTCCATATATCCCAAATATTGCTACATCATAATTTTTGGTTAGAGCAATAGACAGTTGAGAACGCTATTTCAACAGTATTGTTTACAGTTGAGCTATGTGTCATTCCATTACTTTACTTTTCTCGTAGAACTTTTAGTTTTCTCTGGAGTTAATAATTGTCTTGTTTTTTAGTTTATTTGAAGATATATTTATTTAGGTGCTGAGAAAAAAAATTATCCCAATTTTTTCCCAGTACCAATACCTGGTTTGGGGCATAATATTTCTTTCTTTCTTTCTTTTTTTTTTTTTTTTTTTTTTAGCAGCTGGCAGGTACAGGGATCTGAACCCATGACCTTGGTGTTATAAGGCTGCATGCTAACCAACTGAGCTAACTGGCCAGTCCCAGTATATTTTTGAAATGTGTGTAAAATTCCTAATAAATTTTTCGAATAATATTCTGGTAGACTTTAACAAGATTATCTGGAAGTTGGATATTTCTGCTCAGCTAACTGTCAAACTTATTATGAGCTACATAAACTTTAACCAGACTTTAATATACCCAGTCTAACCAAAGTTATCTAGCCACCTTTCTTTCTCTTTAAATGTCTCAATCAGAGAAATCTTTTAATTGGCTTTATTAGAAGCCTTTGCTCTTGCAGCAAGTTTAGTATAAAATATTGACACTGTCAGTAATCAATTTGCCTGGAAAGTTGCCTTTAACTATAGCCATCATTAATTCTTTCACTTGCCTTTCCCAAGAAGTGGAAGTATACTCTCAGTACATTAAAATGGATGGATAATCTCTACATTTCATTCTTTCCCCTGGAGACATCTTTTTTGGAGCACACCATTTTCTTCTGGTGGGCTGGTGATTCTCTAGACTTGCTACACAGCTATTGTCCTGGGTCTCCCTTCACCATCATCCTAGGGATTCTCTCTTCTCTCTCCTGGATTGGAATCAGGAGTGGTTTCATGCATCTGTGACCTGTGCAATTGCACTTGGAAGGCTCCGCATTTGCTTCTGTGCTCTGCTGTTCCCATCTTGAAATTCTTACTGAAGTCCAAACATGGGGCCCTGTGTTTTCATTTTGCATTGGGTTCTGCACATTATACAGCTGGTCCTGATTGGACCCTTAGTTTTCTGTCATATGCTTTCTTGGTAAAATCTCTTTTTTGAGGGGAGCACCTACTCTGGCAGCTTTCTGAGTAATGCTGTGTGGGAGGTAAGATGTTTGGAAATTTCTCATGTCTGAAAAAAATCTTTATCTTACCCTCATATTGTAATAAGAGTGTGACTCAATATAGAATTTCCAGTTGGAAATCATTTCCCCTCAGAGTTTTGAAGGCATTGCTTTATTGTCTTCTGGTGTCTAGTGCTTCTGCTAAGAGGACAGGTGCCCTTCTGATTCCTGACCTGTGGCTATGGTCTATTTTTTCTCACAGTTACAGCTTTGCCATCTCCTTTCTGACATCCAAGCTTGATTGCTGTTGTCGCCTCTCATCGCCTTGTTTTTGCAGGTGATTTTTTTTGGACCATTGTTTTAGCGGTATTTTGAGTGAGAACAGAAGATTTAAACATATGTTTTCAATCTGAGCCACTTTTAGAGGTCTGTGTCACTTTATAGTCTGCCCTTTCTTTTGGTATGCAGAGTTAGGTGGTAGTGATGGGGAATAATTTGCATAAGAAGCCCTGGTGCCTTTTGGAAGAGGCACTAATTTTTCTTTTCAAAATTCAATGTTAGGAACTTTGCTGCAGATGAGAAAGAACACAAAGAACTCCAGAGACAAATTCACTTTGAGAAGAGAGTAGACTGTGCTGGTAGCCCAGTGTTCTGCCTGCACTGCTGGATCAAGGGGGAACAAAACAACTGGATGAGGGGGAACAAAACAACTATCTCCTTGGTGCCCAAGGAGATGTACTGCACCAATTCTATTGTTTTTGTTTATGATTTTCAAATAATTTTATCTTTAATAACCAGGCAGTGATTCAAAATATGAAGATTCAAATGTGTTCCCTCTAAAAGGGACACTATGATTGTCTCACACAAATATTATCTAAGGCAATGATGACAATGGATTCCAAAGAGCAAGGGTGGTAAGAAGGATTCAAGGCTCACAGATGGAAGAGCATGGTTATGGAAAGTCTCTGAGGGACATGAAATTTAAGGGACCCTCCAAGGACAGAGCACCGTTGCCGGATCATGAGTACCTTAAAGTGTTTCTTGATAGTGATTTGTTGTCCTGAGCATTTGTCATCTTGGGAGAACTGAGCAGGATGGGCTGAGCAGGTCATTTCCAACATCCAATTCTATCTGCCATTCTGCCTGAAGCTCCACCTGCCTGACTGCCTTAGGAATTTGTCGATTTCCTTCCCTTTCTCTACTATTGAACATTAATGTGTGTAGTTTTTAACTACTATAAATAATGCCATTCATATTTAAAATGCACATTTTTTACATGTTCTGTATTTTTTCCCATGCACATTTACATATTGCAATTTGCTTCCTCGGACTTAGTGTGATTTTACTTGAAGAAAAGGATTTCCTTATAAACACCCAACAGATTTAATAAGTGGAAGAAATGACAAAGTCACGTGGGCCTGTAATTTTATTTGAGTATGAGTATTTCTTAAAGTTCAATTTTCATATTTGATAGAATTGGAATGCATTTATAATGTGGTTATAATATCTGATTATTAATATTCCAGCAAGAAGAATGTATTTTTTATTATCTCTGGGATTTTACCTACCTTAGGTCTATACCCATTTATAAGTGTGTATTTTACAAGCATTTCTCTAGGAATTCTAACCATGTGAAAGTAGTCTGACAATAAAATTAAAGAAGCCTTTGTTTGCACTTTGTGCTTTCAAAGGTAATGGAAATTTGGAGTGTAGGTGGGCAGTCAAGCCCTTGAGAGAAGCAACAATAGCACTAGGGTTATCATCATTCAGATGGCTGTTAGAATGTGGCATGCTCTCTTTGTCCCTGACATTGAGATCATTCCAGTGTATTTAGGCTGAGGGGTAATTTCATTGTGCAAACTGTCAAAATCTATTGACTTCAATGTATGTGAGAAGTTGGACTCCAAGGGCTTTATGATCTTTCCTGCTACCCTGGATGGTGTTGCATGGCTCCACAAAGGGATCTGGTGTTTGCACACGTGCGCAGTAGTGGTGGAGTGCACCTGAGAAGGATTCACGTGCTCAGGTTGTGTCTTGTGCTACTCAAGTTTGTTGTGCAATCTCCTTTGAAGGTGACTATTGATTTCCTGCCAAATGCAAGGGCAGGAGACTTAATAAACAGATGGCAGCATTTATGCCAAATTATCTTTAATTAAAAAATGTATCACAAGTAGCAGCACATAGTTTTTAAACATTTTTAAGGAATGTATCTTTTTCTAATAGACTGGCAGTTATAACTTCGCTCTTCACTCACTCTCCTCAATGTCTGCTTGGTTACCTGGCTTGGCAATTCAATTTCCAAAAATACCTTGCAAGTCACTTATCTCCTTTTCATCCTGAGCAACCATTGCTTTAATTCATGTTCTAGTTCATCTATGTGATCCCAACACTAATTAGGCTCCCTATTTCCCGGGTGTTCTTTCCAAACTCATTAGATCAGTCTCCTGCTTGATGGCAATATTATTTACAAAGGGTTAAGGAATGCAAAAGATGGTGAAGCTCCTTGGGACTAATAGGATGAAAAACTACCAACCTGGTCCTGAGGAAGCAAGTTAGGTAAGAGTGATCCAGAGTGACTTGTGAGTTTAGGGCAGGAGTGCTGGCCTTCGATAGAGGAATATAGTTACTGCCAAACTATAACTGAGCAGGGAGGGATCTGGAAAAATAACCCCCTCAACCTATTTCTACATGCCCTCTGATCTCCTGCGGGGCTACCCATTGCCAAACCCAACCAAAAGCCAGAGGGCAAGCAAGAGAGCTTGGGTGATACTGTTCACAATGGTTAGCTTCATGCAGAGTAGATGGACAAAGGATGTGAGGGGGGAGGGGGAAGGGGCCATATGGGGACAATTCAGCACAGTTGCTTTTTCTGACTCTCCCAAGTGGGACACACTTCTCCCTCACTGATATTTCAAGAACACCCTATTCATACCTCAACTGAGGCACCTATAATATTATATTTGTAAATTATATCCATGTTTAGACCTTAGCTCCTTTGTTTAAACTATATCTTGATTATCTTCATATCCTTAATACTTAGCATTACCTTGCACACAGTGGTGACCAAAATATGTTTGCTGAATAAAAGAACAAAAGATGACATGGTTATCTTGGGTATCTACAATAAAAATTGTGGCTTAAAGGAAATCCCACCCTTCCTACTGTATTTCATATATGTTATCTTTTGATGATTTCAGGTCAGATTGAGTCAGGGATTGGAGAAATGCAGAGATAGGGTTTGATTCCTTCAATGAGATTATGATGTAAAACACTTTGTGATATATGATGCCATGTAAATATTATTAGCATCATTGCCATTATCTGGAGTAATAATAAAGAGGAATGAAAGAGAACCAACAAACAGTAGTCAAGAGGGAGAAGTAAATCCTTTGCTAGTCCTTATAATATGGAAAAAGTTAAAACAGACAAAGGTGCTTATTCAACTCGGATTGGTGAATCAAGGTCATTGAGGACTATTTTCTGTTCTAATCCTGAATCATTTTGCAATATTTGGTAAATCACTTAACCTTTCTGCAGTGCAGTTTTTCCAATCCATTAAGTGTCTATTATAGTACGTTCTCCCTGCTGATGTGCAAGGATGTTTGGGCGATTCATTTGATAATCACTTTAAAGTACTTTAAGTTCCACAGAGAAAGCCAGGGATACAAGATTTAACTGGGATTATTAGAAAGTTTTTTGCATTGGTTGACTCTCTGATTCCCATTTGTAGTTCGGCTGCTTTTCTGCGGCTTTCCCAATTCCAGCCTTGTTCCCCCCAAACAATTGCAAGAGTGCAATAACATCCTATTATGCATTCCAAATGAGGAGGCTGTAATCAAATTAACTAGTTGAATAGATGTAGAATATTAGAAAAGTTAGAGGATTTTGAGCCTGTTTTAAGGTGACAAAGGAAAACACCTAGTGTGGTTTTAGTGAAGAAAGACTATTGGTGAGTTACCAAAATCAATTAGGAACTGATATGGTTTGAATGTTTGTCCCTTCCAAAGCTTATATTAAAGCTTAATCCCTGATATCGTATTTGAAAGGTGAGGCCTTTAAGAGGTGATTGTTTCATGAAGGCTATGGCCTCACGACTGGATTATTTCATTCATGGACTAATGGGTTAATGAGTTAACAGGTTATCATGGGAGCAGAGTGGTGGCTTTATAAGAAGAGCATGTTAGGACGCTCTTGCTCTCCTGCCATGTGATACTTTGTGCTACCTCGGGACTCTCCAGGAAGTCCCCACTTGGAAGAAGGCCCTCACCATATGTGCCCTTCAACCCTGGACTTCTCAGCTTCCAAAACTGTAAGAAATAAATTTCATTGATTTATAAATGACTTAATTTCAGGTATTCTGTTATGAGCAAAGGAAAATAGACTAATACAGGAACCTAACCAAAATGTTATGTCCGTTGGCACTTGACCCACAATACATGACATTTTTGCATTGTTAAGGAGTAAGGATTTAAAGAAACTTCTTAGTTCATATTGTTTGACACATAAAATTTTGGGTGTGTTTTGACATTAGTGATCCAGTTTTACAGTTTCCTCCAAATGATAGATGATCAGCACGTTTTTATGGAGTAACTGAGAGATTGCCACAGAACATCCTCCATACACTTTTGGGAGAATGAAAAACTGGGTCATTCTTTGGAATTCTAAGTCTTACTTTATTTTTTCAGGTTGAAGAATAATGTGAGATACTGCTCCATTGTGGCTGTTTGGAATTTTTTTATTGTTTAAAAAACCCAGAGCATATAAATATTTATCTCATGGCTTAGGTTTTCATGACTCTAAAAAGAAGTTTAAGATTGGATTGTACCTCTGGCCCCATTTTTTCTCCCCTGAGAGCTGGCCTTTTACTTTATAGCACTAGGTTTGCATATCGAAATGCCAGCTTGACCTAGCTGCCTGAAAGTCCTGAATATCAGGCCTACAGCAGAATTAACAAATTCTCCTTTACACGTTGGTAGTTTCCTATTTTCTCCTAAGTAATGCTAGTTCCAGCTACATCCTTCCCATGAGGGGAATTGTAGGTATCCAGTATTAAAATCATATATGGCATATATACTGTCATCATATACTGTCATTGCAGGTGTGTCCTATTCCCAGAATTCATAAAAATGACAGCAACATAAAGTAGGCATGAGCCATACAAACTCAGTTCATGGTTATTGAAGGAACTATTGAGTCAACAGAGAAATTACAGATATGTAAGATAAACATTTACATTTTTGATTATATAACAATGTTACATAATGATGTTAAATTTTCTTCAAGACATTGGAGAATTAAAATAAGGGCAAGTGACAGGGTATGATAGTAGCAAGGGCCTACTGGGTCTCTTTACACTTGTAGTGTATACCTTATCTATTTTTTATTTTATTTTATCTTTTTCATGAGGCATAGGTTTACTAATTTCAGTTACACAGAGTGACTAAAAACTAGGCAAAAAAAAAAAAAAGTCCATCATTAGAGGCCATGGCAAACCATCTATAATTCACAGAAAAAAATTGTTTAATGTTGAGGCATTGGTGGTATTAAATTGGTTGAACTGTTTTGATTTTAAAAGAATAGTCTTTAAAATAAAAACAGGGTATATATGCTTGTTGTAAAATAATTCAGACAGGAAAACTGTAAATCAGATAGATGTCTTCCAATGTTATACCTGCTCTTCCTCTAGCCACATAGTTTCTCAGTTTTTGAGACTCCAGCCCCTTTCCCTAGACTAACTCTGTTAGGAGCTTTTCAAAAACCTTCTCTCTGTATACACACATGTGAGTATGTGCATGTATATCAATAATAGCTTTATATATATATCATTGTCTTAGTTTACTTGACCTGCTATAAGAAAATACCACAGACTGGGTGGCTTATAAACAACAGAAATATATTTCTCACAGTTCAGGAGGCTGGAAAGTCGGAGATCAAGGAGCCCGCAGATTTGATGTCTGATGAGGGCCTGCTTTCTAGTTCATAGATGGCTGTCTTCTCACTGTGTCCTCACATGGTGGAAGGAGGGGCAAAGGAGGTCTCTGGGGTCTCTTTTATAAGGGGACTAATCCCATGTGCTCTAACCTCGTGACCCAATCACCTCCCAAAGGCGTCACCTCTTAATATCATCACCTTGGGGGGTTAGGTTTCATGATATGAATTTTGGGAAGGCATAAGCATTCAGACCATAGCAATCACATTAAATATGTCATATTTCATGTTTTATATACATAAGTTAATCTTTTTAATTTTTGGCAAAAAAATGGATTACTCTCTATGAACTACTGTTCAATTTACCTTTTACATTTAATTATACATTGTGGGCATAATTAAGTGCATTTCCATTTCAGTGTGATAAATCTGTTGCATTCGTTCTAATGGCTACAAGGTATTCTCCTGAGTTACACCATCATTTATTTAAACAGTTCCTAACTGGAAGACATTTAAGTTGTTTACATTTTCACCTACTATCATAATGCTACAATAAATATCTTTGTACATACAATCTTTGTGTGATTTGGGGGAGTATACATATGGCAGGGTAAATATCTAAAAATGAAATTTCTGGGCCAAGAATACATGCACATGAGTTTTGAGAAATATTGCCAAATTGAAAAGGACTGCATATGTTTATTCTCCCCCAGCACTGTGGGAAAGCATTTTATTATCCATGTCTTTACCAACATCGGTAAGCTAAGCCAGATGACAGAGGGCTGGACTGGCTTTGCAGATTGACATGTGTGAGGAAAGTGGAGTCAGTATAGTTAGGCCCCCTCGCCTAATATCCGGATGGCTGGGTAAGACTCAGCACATCCATTGTAAATAAATTATGTAAGAGTAGAGTTAGTGCCCATGAGCACCCATGTACTCCTTGGCTTGTTGCCATTTTTGTGTGCTCTTCGGTATGGAAGGCAGCAGCTCTGAACTGGTTGGTGGAGCTCACATCTAAAAATAAAGTATGTCTACTTTGCTGGTGGCTGCTCAGTTTTTCTTCTGACTACCTGACTCAGGACCTGCACAGGACGGGGCAGATTGGTCTGAGATCTCAGCTCAACAATTGGTGTAGTCAGCACAATTCCAAGCAGGTAAGGGAGCCACTAGCCCCTTGGGAGGGGGAGTAAATGTGGTTACCCTCGAGTGTGTGGTATCCAGTGGCCACTTTCCTGTTGATCAGGGTCTGGCTGTTGTTCACTGTACTACGAGTCAACATAGACTAGGCACTCCATGAAGCAGCACAGCTTTGAAATTTGCAGCAGAAAGCAGACTTGTTGGAAGCACAGGTACTTGCCCTGGAGGCTGAAGCCCAGCAACAGGTCACTCCTGCTTCCAACACTGGGGATGATGATGAACCCGATAGTGAGTTGGGGGAGACTGTGCATCCTGTGGCACAACCTGTTGTGCATCAGAAAATGAAGCACGAACGGCCCATAGGACAAGGTGGACAACCAGTAGGCAACTCACAAGTGACCCAATTCACTACTTATGTCCCTTACACTAAAGCTGAGTTGTTGGATTTAGGGAAACAGTTTTGCCAGAAACAAGGCAAACCCCTAGCTGCTTGGCTTTTGTGGCTGTGGGACCTAGGGGTGGATGGCATGATGTGCTCTGGTGAGGAGATGGAAAAATTGGCTTCCATCATCATGCATCTGTCCCTGCGACAGCAGTTACAGGACAGCCGCAGATATGCACTGGAACAGGATAACCACTCCTTGACGGGTGAATGCAGCCATCTGGACTGTATGAACAAACACCGGAGAACTGCCCCAAACCGTGAGTAAATGGCAAATGCATGCCAAGCGGGTCCAAGTGATTCGGGAGCTGGGGATGTGACAGTCCATGTTTAATGTGAACACATATAGCTCAGACAATGAATGTTTTACTGGCAGCATGAGAGACATAGTGCTGCAAAACACCCTGTCAGCATCCTTTGGGTTGCCGGTGTCTTTATTGGCCCCATACATTGGTCTTCCCATACATGAAGTGATGACCATAATGGCCAGTCTGGGTGAAGCAGAGGGGAGGAGACAAGCAAAGGGGGTCTGAAAGGTGGCTAAGACTAAATCCCCAAGAAATGCTTGGGGTTTTACCCTGAAGGGACCGAGCAAGACCAGCCATAAGCAGATGAGGTTTGACTTGCTCATGGCAGGAGTCAGTAGGGAAAAAATTGACTGGCAATCAATGCGGTCTTGTTTGCCTTGTGGCAACAATTGTGCCCTAAACAGCATTTCACTGAACATCTGGAAACAGGTGACAAGCTACGCCCAGTGTATTTGAAGGATTTTATGGCTACTTCCCCACAGGCATATGGACTGTTCTCTTTAGCTAAGGAGCAGGCCAAGGTGCTTGTTTGGGGGGGCAGAAGAGGACTGGAGGCCTCATGTTGAACTGGTAATACATTGGTCAGGGATAAATGTGCAGCGTGTATAGGCATTGGTGGACGCTGGCGCAAAATGTAGCCTGATACATGGCAACCCAGATAAGTTTTTAGGAGTTACAGTGAATGCTGATGGTTATGGAGGACAGACTATTACAGTCAAAGCTATGTCTTTGCCACTGAGCATTCAATGATTGCCCCCTTGTATATATACTGTGTATGTATATCCTGTATCCAAATACATCTTGGGTATAGATGTGCTTTATGGGTTACACCTGCAAACAATGGTTGGAGAATTCCAGCTGCGGATGCAGACGGTGAAGCCTGTGCTGCAGAGACACATCAAGCATGATCCACAGGTGTTACCTAAGCTCAGGCGTGTGGTCAATGTGAGACAGTGTCGCTTGCTGGAAGGAAGTGTGGAGATGGGTGCCACTATATTGGAGTTAGGAAAGGTCGACATCATTCATCCTGCACACAGTCCCTTTAATGCCCTAGAATAGCCAGTGAAAAAGCCAGATGGTAGCTGGAGGATGACTGTGGACTATCAAGAACTGAACAAAGTAGTGCCTCCTTTGCATGCAGCTGTACCTTCAGTTCATGACTTGATGGATTAGCTGATGCCTCAGCTAAGAACTTATCATCATTATGTACTGGACCTTGCAAACGCTTTTTCTCTGTTCTGATCTCAGCTGATAGCCAAGATCAATTTGCTTTCTCCTGGGAGGGAAGGCACTGGACTTTTCTGGTGTTGCCCCAAAGCTACCTGCTTAGCCCAACCATCTGTCATGGTTTAGTGGCTGGGGACCTAGCCAGGTGGACTAGGCCCAGCATGGTTACATTGTTTCATTATATAGATGATGTCATACTGACCTCTGATTCTCTTGCAGATTTAAGCAAGGTGGCTTCAATGCTGCTAGGTCATTTGGAACAATATCAGTGGGCTGTATATAAGGGTCTTACCCTTTGGATCTCTACTTGAAAGTATCAGCAGTGGCTGGTAGGTCACCACCCCCTGTGGGGACAAGCCATGTGGCAAGAGTTATGAGAATTAGGACATGGAAAGGAAATAAGTCTTTTCCATGTCACAGGTCATTCCCCCTTAGCCAGTCGGGCAATAATGAAGCTGATGCACTGGCTAAGGTAAGATGGCTGGAGAGAGCTCCAGCTGCTGATGGAGCTGGGTGGCTACATTGGAGAATGCAGCATGCTGGCTGCAAGACTGTGTGGTCAATGGCTCACTGGGTGCCATTAAGAAAGAATGCCCCTGATGGGCAGATGTAGATGGCTTGCTGGGTGCTGCATGCAGATAGGCAGAAAGCCCAAGAGGAGGATGCTCCTAACATGGTGGCAGGTGGATCTGTAGGATCACTGTCAAAGTCAGAGAACTACAGGTATATCTTCACAGCTGTTGATATGGTTACTGGTCTTCTGTTTGTATGGCCTTGTAAGGACCCAGACCAGGTAAGCACTATTAAGGCATTGAATTGCCTTATGGCAGTGTACAGTCAGTCCCTGGTCATAGAAAGTGATAATGGAACCCACTTTACTGGACATAAATTACAGAAGTGGGCTTCTCAATTGTCCATTCAGTGGAAGTTACATGTTCCATATCATCCCCAGGCAGTGGAAATGACTGAACAGTACAATGGTCTTCTGAAAAAGGGACTAAGGCTATCCACCCAACCCCATCCCTGAAAGGGTGGACACGGTGGTTATGGCCAACAGTCAGGGTCTTAAATGAGAGACCCTGCAAGGGTGGGCCCTATCCAGTGGAGGCTCTGTTGCATGAGCTGCAGCACCTGTTTCTGCAACCATTCTTTACAGTATGGTAAGCTGGCGTGTGTTCTGCCAGAGGGATGAGAACTCCCTCTATTGATGCCAATAACCTTTTTGTCTTTTCACCCATAGTATTGTGGCTGCAGGCACCAGAGTTGACTGGACACACAGATACATTCGTGTGGCCAGTGTTTTGGCTTGCTGAATATGCATCAAGTTTCCTACTGGTGTGGCTGCAGGATTCCTGTGGAAAATCACCCCAATGATGACTACTAAATGGACATGTGTATGGGTGGGATTTTTGTGGTTAATAGTTGAAAGGATAGAGCTATGGGGACAAGCCTCAAGGTGTATTGAATATACAATAACTACAGAGGTAATATGGATGCAACGGTCATTTATCCTCACTAAGGGAACATCATGGAAGATTCCAAGTGGGTAGATTGTACGGCAAGGGACCCTGAAGGGGTGGAGTGTGAGGAAAGTGGAGTCAGTATAGTCAGGCCCTCTTGCCTCGTATCTGGATGGGTATGATTCAGCTCATCCTTTGTAAATAAGTTATGTAATAGTAGAGTTAGTGCCCATGAGCACCCATGTACCCCTTGGCTTGTTGCCATTTTTGTGTGCTCTTTGGTATGGAAGGCAGCAGCTCTGAACCGCTGGTGGGTGGAGCTTGTGTCTAAAAATAAAGTATGTCCACTTTGCCGGTGGCTGCTCGGTTTTTCTTTTGACTACCTGACTCAGGACCTGCACAGGATGGGGCAGAGTGGTCTGAGATCTCAGCCCGACAATAGGGAAGAATGAGACTCTGATCAATGTTGCTTTTACTTCAGTTTACCCCGGAAAAAGCAAGCAAGCATTGCAAAGAATACTCACTAGGCCAGTGTTTCTCAAAATGTGGCCCCTGGACCAGGATCATTGGCACCACTTAGAAACTTGTTAGAAATGCAAGTTCTGAGATACCATCCTAAACCTCGTGAATCAGACACTCCGGTGGCAGGGCGCTGCAATCTGGGTTTAACGAGCTCTCCAGCTGACATTTGTGCTCGCCACAGTCTGGGAACTAGTGCAGTAGAGATTGATAAAAGTGAGACTGTAGTTTCCCAGTGCCTCTTTTGTACCTCTTGGAGGTGAACCTGGAATTCTCTGGTTTAGGTTGAAGGTACCCAGGGCCGTGTACTCTCTGCATCTCATGCTGTTAGGATGGGGCAGGGGCCACATTGGCATTGAGTGGAGTACTTACTCCCAGATAAGGCAACTCTTGCTGCCCCATAGTATAAAGCTCTGTGTTCTGTTTCTTACTGCATCTAGAGGTGTATAGTGGACATACTGAATATTAACAAAATTTTAGCTTCTTGTCTATCTGAAAAATGGCACCTCATTCCTATTTAACATTAATTTCTTTAATTATAAATGAAATGCAGGATCTTTTTATTTTATGGGCCACTTTACACTTTCTTCCCCTTATTACCTCTTTATATTTGCCATATTTTCTATTGGTTGGTTGTCTTCCCTTTATTAGCTTGTAAGAGCTATTTTAATTTTAAGAAAATTAGCCCTTTGTCATTTGCATTGCAAATTTTTTTGACAGTTTGTCATTTATCATTTGAATATTTGGTTACAGTAAATTTTTGCATCACAGTTAAAATTTTTATGTAGTAAAATTTATTAGTTTTTAATCTTTCTGAATTTTGAATTTTATGCATACTTAGATAGATCTTCTCAACCGTCGGATAATTTTTAAAAAACTGTATTTTCTTCACAACCTTATGGTTTTATTTTTAGCACATAAATCTTTGATGTGAATGGAATTTATTGTGATTTAAGGAGTGAAGTATTTACATTAACTTACATTTTCCAAAAGCTTATATGTTATCTCAGTATCATATATTAATCTGTTTCTTCTCCAATGATTTGAAGCGGCTTATGAATCATATTCAAAATGAGAACATATATTTGAGATTATTTTTAGAACCTATTTCATTGATTGAGATTGCAATTAATTTGTAGCTCAATTTAGAAAAACAAGACTTTCAACACAAAGTTTTTCTAACAAGATCAGAGTATACCTTTATAGTTATTTGTTTTTTCCTTTTTCTTCTTCAGGAGTGATTTAAGGCTTTCTTCATATAGTTGTTACATATGTATGTTGTACATTTTTGGAATGTGATATCTCCCTCTGTTGTATGTAAGCCTCTTACTGCTGATTATTCGCATATAGGAAAGCTCAATATCTCTGTGTATTGATTTCAGAGCCAATCACCCTGCTGAATTCTCATGTCATTTCTGTTAGTTTTTGGAGGATTCTTATGGGTTTTTCAAGGTTACAATAATCATCTACAAATAATATAAAGCATTTATCTATGAAGTTAGACTTCTATTGTGGAATACATTTTATTGCAGAATATGACCTTCCAAATTTCTGTTTTTGAAAACATCATCTTTAATGAAGTAAATTGCATACAACAAAACTTAACAATTTTGGGCCGGCCCGGTGGTGCACTGGATAAGTGCGCCGCTTGGGAAGCGCGGCGGCGCTCCCGCCCGAGGGTTCAGATCCCACATATAGACCGGTTCCCGCTCACTGGCTGAGCGAGGCGCGGGGGCAACGCCGAGGGTTGCAATCCCGTTGCTGGTCCCCGGTCCGGTACGGGGGCAACACTGAGGGTTGTGATCCGTTGCCGGACACGGAAAAAGACAAAAAAAAAAACTTAACAATTTTAAGTTTGCAATTCTAAGTTTTGACAAGCATATGTGGTTGTGTAATTACCACCACAATTATAATAAAGAACATATAAACTCTTCCAGAAAGTTCCCTCCTGCTCCTTTCCAGCCTATTGCCTTTCCCTGTCCGTGGTCACTGGCACCACTAAGTGGCTTTTTGTCATTGTAGCTTTGCCCTTTCTAGAATTTTGTATAAGCGGAATCATACACTATGGACTATTTTGGGTCTGGCTGTTTTTCACTTAATATTCATTCCATTATGTGGATACACAACAATTTGTTTATATTCACTAGTTGATGAACTTTTGGGTTGTTTATAAATTTTCATCTATTAATGAATAAGGAGGCTATTAACATTGAAGTACATGTCTTTGGGCATATGTTATCATTCCTCTTGGGTAAATACTTAGGAGTGAGATGGTTGAGTTGTATGGTAAGAATATATTTAACTTAACAAGAAACTGATCAACTGTGTTACTGTAATAGTTGTACTGTTTTCTCTGGTATTGCTATGGTCTGAGTATGTCCAGCAAAATGAATGTGTTGGAGACTTAATCCCCAATGCAACAGTACTGGAAGGTGTAGCCTCTGGGAGGTGATTGAGTCATGAAGGCTCCTCCCTCATGAATGGATTAGAGCCCTTATAAAAAGGCCTGTGGGAGCGGATTTGCTCTCTTTCAATCTTCTGCCTTGTGAGGACACAGCATTCCTCCCCTCCAGAGGATGCAGCATTCGAGGTGCTATCCTGGAAACAGAGACCAGACCCACAGCAGACAAGCCACCGACAGTGCCTTGATCATGGACTTCCCAGCCTTCAAAACTGTGCAAAAATAAATTTTTGTTCTTTATAAATTACCAAGTCTCAGGTATTTTTGTTATAGCAGCACAAAATGGAATAAGACAGATATTGTCATTTATTTTTTCTTTTTAAATTCTAGTGAGTGTACCTGGCTTTTTAGCTCAGTTTGTTAGAGCATGGTGCTGATAACACGAAGGTCCAGGGTTCAATTCCTGGGCCAGCCAGCCACAAAAAAAAAAAAGCTGCCTACTTAAATTCTAGTGAGTGTTTTGTGGGATCTCAGTGTGATTTTAATTTACATTTCCCCAATGACCAATGATGTCAAGCATCTTTGCACGTGCTTACCTACATTTACATATCTTTTTTCATGAAGTGTTTGTTCACATTTTCCCCCCATTTTTTATCTTAATGAGTTGTAAAAGTTCTTTACATATTCTTGAAGCAGATCCTTTATCAGCTATATGTTTTGCAGTCTATGACTTGCCTTTTTATTTTCTTAATGGTATCTTTTAAAGAACAAACAAATTTTTTGACATCCAATTTATTTATTTATTTATTTTTTGCTTTTTTAGTTCATGTTCTTTGTGAAATCTAGTGTAACTTAAGGTAACAAAAATTTCTTCTATGCTTTCTTCAAGAAGTTTTAAAGATTTGACATTTGGGTTTGTGTTCTTTTCTGAGTTAAATTTCGGATATGGTGTGAAAAAGTGCGTTAATTTCTTTTTCTCTATCTTTTCTTTTCTTTTTCTTTTTCTTTTTTTTTTTTTTTCATATAAACATCCAATTTGTCAGCACCATTTGTTGAGAAGAGTAACCTTTTCACATTGAAATACACTGGCACCTTTGCTGCGAATCAATAAGCTATGTATGTGTAGGTCTATTTCTGGACTCACTATTCCGTTCCATTGATTTATATGTCAGTACCAGACTGTGTTGATTACTGTAATTAAGCCTGAGTGATAGACTTCCAACTTCGTTTTTCTTTTGCAAAAGACTTCCTAGTTCTCTTTTTCTTTTATTTTGGCTATCCAAGTGTTTTGCATTTCTATATACATTTTATAATCTTGTAATTTGTACAAAATGCTGTGCTGGGATTTTGGAATTGTGTTGAATTTATAGATGAGTTTGTGGAGAATTGATATCTTATCAATTTTGACTCTTGATTCATGAATACAATCTATCTTTCCATTTATCTAGTCATCTTTAATTAATTAATTTTTAAAAAATTTATCAATATACAGTGTAGTTGATTTTTGTGTCCCTTTACCGATTCCTCCCTCCCCCCTCCCTCTCTCCCTCCCACCCATCAACATCTTATCTGTTCACTTGTCTTAACAAGTTCAAGGAATTGTGATTGTTGTGTCTTCTTCCCCACCCTCCCCATTTGTTTCTGTATTTATTTATTTTTAATTTCTCTCAGTAATGTTTAGCAGTTTTCTGTCTACGTATTTTATACATATTCTGTTAAATTTATTCTTCTGTTTCACACTTTTTATTATATTTTAATGTTATTTGTTTTTAATGTTATTTGTTTAACTGTTCAGTGCTTGTAAATAGAAATGCTATTGATTTTGGTATCTTGTAACTTTGCCATTCATGCTAGCAGATGTTTTGCAGATTCCTTGGAACTTTTTACATAGACAATAATGTTGTTTGTGAATAAATACAATGTTATTTCTTGTCTTTCCAACCTGTATACATCTTTTTTCTTGCCTTATATTGTTGGTTAGGATGATGAGAGAGGACGTCCTTGCTTTGATCCTGATTTTAGAGTAAAAACAGTTTTTTGCCACTAAGTACAATATTGTCTTCAGATTCTTTATTGAATTGAAGAGTTTGTTTCGTTCCTAGTTTACTGCAAGTTTAGTTTATTCCAAGTTTTTAAAAAATTTTTTATCAGAAATGGGTATTTAATTGGTCAGTTTTTTTCTGCATCTATTGAGATGATCATGTAATTGTTCAGTTTTAGTCTGTTAATATGATGACTCACATGGTGTGAGACTGTGAACATAAGTTACTCCATTTTGAAGCCCTAACCATTTGCTATGTCCTTTGTGTGAATGCTGCCCACAAGAGTTATCTAGTAACTATGGGTAAGGTAGTTAAACAATAGATAGAAACAGCTTGCTAACTTCAAAGAAGAGATCTAATGATTAGGTACGAGGGTGGCAACAACCAGTCTGAATACCTGCATCATAAGACCACCAAAGATAGTAATCATTGTCATAAGGCAGTTGGAGTTAGTGATGTTAGCTCATTGCTTAGTAATTCCTTCCTGACTTTTTCCATTGCTTTGTGTGAACCGCCCATGTAAAACTGGTACTCGACAAAGCTACACAGAGGACATTTGCAGATCCTTCTAAGTTGTCACCTGCCCGAACCATCATCCTGTAAGTAAATTATCCTTTTAATAAAATTCTTTGCCTTACTGCATGGAAGTGCCTACTTCATTTTTCAGTCTTAAGAGACCTTCTCAGTTTGGTGGGGATTTTACATTCCGCCCACATTGTTTTTCTGATGTTAAACCAATCTTACATTACTGGGATAAACTTTACTTGATTATGGTGTATTATTCTTTTTGTATATTTCAATTGATTAAAGTATTGTCAAGGATTTTTATACCTGTGTTATGAGAGATATTAGTCTGTAGTTTTGTTTTCTTGTGTCATAACCTTCTGATAATTTAAAAGCATTTCAGTCTGATTTTAAATTTTCTACTATTTACATTAAAAACTTTAAATATATGCTTTAAACTCTATTTGTACATATATCAACTTTAAAATATATCTACTGGGGTTCTGGTTTTGGGTACAATGGAGTAAGCACTGTCCTCCAACCTCTGAATACACACTGAATTCAGCTCATTCTCTGAATACAGCTTTAAAACCAGGACAGAATACATAGAACAGCTATATAAGGACAGTTAACAGTATATAGTAGCAGGACTGGGAAGAGGACCAGAATTCAATGTTTCATGGAACTGCCAGACAGTTTACCAGTTTTTTAGCACTGATATCCCTCAGCCTGGATTCAAGGTAGCCTGAAACTTAAAACCTGACATGTACACTGACATGGATAAGCAGAGTTCCAGGAGAGGCCCTCTAGTTTTGGCTGAAAGACAGGGAAGGAGGCCACTTAATCTGTAGAGACAATGGTGGAAATCCATCACTTTTTTCTCTGTTTCCTTGTGCCTAGTCCCCAGGCAATCGTGTGGCAGTGACAATGACAGCAGTGGCCTACAGGGATTTGTGGGGGCTAAGACTCTGAGGGAGGGGACCCTTCCATTCTATTTGAAGGAGCTTGATCCCAGCAGGGCGATGTGAACTCATTGCTTTTTTTTCTCTCTTTTTGTCCTTCTACCAATTGGCCCCAGATATGATGCAGTTGTTGGAAGCATATGGCAGTGCAGGGTACATAAAGCCCCAAACCTTTAGCCAGAGGACTGAAAGGGGAGCTCCCCGAACTAAAACGTGTCAGGGAGATTATGGAGAGGGAGGAGCTCGGGGAAGTGATTCCCTAAAAGTTGCTTATGAATTCTCAGGCTTATTCCTCAGGTACTCATGCATGGATCTGGTCCAAAACACATATCAAAGTATTTGAGACCCAAACTAAGGAATAGATCATCACTAGGTCCCATATTGGCCACTGGGTGTCATGCATATGAGATATATCCAAATAGCATTACAAGTGCTTTGAAAACAAAATTGATATTGAAACCACAACTCAGAGAAGGCCAGTTGAAATCTGTGGCCTGAACCCAACTGAATCAGTTGCTAAAACAAAACAAAATATCAATACTCTCCATAGGATTTCAAGACTCAGAGTCTCATAACACATTATTTAAATGTCTGTGATACAATCTAAAATTACTTGGCACCCCCAAAACCAGGAAAATATCAGCTCACATGGGAACAGGTAATCAACAGAAGCCAATGGAGATGTCACACATGTGGAAAATATATAACAAGATCTTCAAGGGAAGTAAGGGTGAATGCTTTTGAAATGAATTGAATGACAAGAAATTTCAGCAAATAAATAGTAGATATAAAGAAGATCCAAATAGAAATTTTAGAATGGGAAAATACAATAATCAAAATAAAAACCTCACCACATGGTTTCAATAGAATGGAGATGGCAGTGGAAAGAGTCAGCGAGTTGTAAGAAGAATAAAAAGTATACGACTGATAGAAAAAAGATTTTTAAAAAAATGAACAGCCTTAGAGATACACGGGACTCTACCAAAATGTTTAATACTTGTGTCATCAGAGTCCCAAAAAGATAAGAAATATTGTGATCTAGAAAAAGACACTTGAAGAAAAATGTTCATAAGTCCTCACATTTGGCAAAATTTCTATGTAACTTCTATAGATCCATGGAACTCAGAGAAACTTGATCAAGAGAAACCCAAAGAAACTCATGGCTAGGCACATTAAAATCAAACTGTTGACAACTAAAGACAAGGGGGAAAAAAATCTTGCAAGCAGCTAGAGAAATACAACTCATTATTTATAAGGGAACTATGATTCTAACTGCATATTTATCATAGAAATCATGAAGGTCAGAAGTGGAACAATATTTTTAAAGTGCTAAAAGAACAGAAATGTCTACCTAGAATTCTGCATCCAGTGAAAATATCCTTCAGGAATACGGGTAAAATGAATAACTCAGATAAAGGAAAACTAAAATAATTCATTTCCAGTTTCAGACAGAAGGGAAATGGTATCAGAAGGAAGCCTGGAACATCAGGAATAATTAATTTCTTTTAACTTCCAGATATGAAAGTTTAGAAAGTTGGCACACTTGTCTTTTTTTTGATCTCCTTTTTCTGCCAGTGCCTGTTTTTTCTTAGCTATACTTTTATTTACACATTTCAATGTTTATAAATTTGCACAATTGTTCAGTTTTCCCTCTGTATTTTAATCAATTCAGTGCAAACCAGCAATACTTTTATGCTATGAATTCTTCCTTTCTCAAGTTCCTTTCATTACAACACTCATTTGATAAGAATTTGAGTAGATTTTTATTCCTCAAGAAAGGATGCCTATAATCTTTTTGACTTATTTTTTGATACTAAATGTTTCTGTGAAGAAATCTGAGGCCACTCTAATTTTTCCTCTTGGTAAGTGAATTGCTTTTTCTGACTGAGTGCTCATATAATTTCATTTTTATTCTTAAAGATAAGCAGCCCCACCAGAATATATCATGTTGATTACTGGAACAAATTGCTTTTACCTGGAACATCGTGTTCCCTTTTGATCCTCAAATTCACATCTTCATTTATTTCAGAAACATATTCTTTTATTTAACTTTTGAATATTATTTTCTGATTGACTCATTTGATTCTCTTGGTTAGTCAAGCTTAGATTGACTTTATTTGATCTCTCTTCCATGCCTACTTTCTAATCACCTCTGTTTCTTTGTTCTTTGCCATTTAAATTTTCAGATTTTTATAAGCATTTCTTCCGTGTTCCCAGTTCTTTTTTAAAATAGTACCTATTATATTGTTTTTGAGTTTCTTTATCGTATTTATTTCTATGGTGTTTGTATGCCTAACTTTGATTTCTTTTGTGAACTCTGCTATTTCACTTTTGCTACTTTCATTATTTCCTCTTTAATTTCATAACCCTGCTCACAGAGTTCTCATTTTCAGATAGTTCTTTTCCCTCTTGAGTTTCTTGAACGTGTTGAGTATTACTGAAGGTTTATTCCCTGTTTCCTGTAGTAATTCCTCTGATATATGGTCTTTTAAAGCTTTTCTCTTTTGCTCAAAACAATTATACAAGTGGCAAATTATACATACTGTAGTACCATGGCCACATTTGCTGCCTGGAAATTTTTTTTTTTTTTTTTTTTTTTACAGGTAACCAGTAAGGGGATCTTAACTCTTGACTTGGTGTTGTCAGCATCATGCCCTCTGAAGTAAGCAACCGGTCATCCCTACACAGGGATCTGAACTCATCACCTTGGTGTTATCAGTACCACACTCTCCCAAGGAAGCCACAGTCCTGCCCTTGCCTGGAACGTCTTTATGCAGTACTGAGAGCAAATCCCTGCGTGGGAGACTAGACATCTGACATCAATAGCAGAGAAACTGAATCTAGATGATGGGAGAGACACAGGGTGGGTATTTCACAGTGTAAGGTGGGGGCTGGTGCTGGGATGTGAAATACTGGGCTGGTAAGGAAAGGCCTGAGTGTGAAGAGAGGATTAGGGCTGGTCCAAGTGGCAAGACTCTCTACTCTACCATATCCAAATAAACTTACCTATGCTAGGAGAGCTCTAGGGAACTGTGTGTACACTACCATCAAGTACACTTTTGCTTTAAATGGCCAAATTATTTACTTTACCTTGGTTAAAACAACACTTGTTACCACTGTGGAAACGTTTTCTGGGTTTATCATTTCTGCTGGTGTCCACACAGGCTCATTAAAAAAAAAAAAAGTCAAACAATAAACAATATAGGTAGCAGAAATGAAAGCCAGTCTTCACTTCCTCCTAATCCTTCACCTTCTCCCTAAGAAGTAACTACTGTTTAGAACCATGATGTGCCTACTTCTTGACCTTTTGCTCTGCATGCTTATAAATAAGAATTTTCTGTTTTTACTAATATCTCTTGGTGATCTTTTTATGCCAGTACATATTTTTCTACTACAAAAACTGCTTTCATAGTATTATATATTAGTGGATGTCTTATTGTCTATTTGACCATGTACTGTTCTTGGTCATACATTTGCCCTAAAAGTGTATGTGGCAATGAACAGTGTTTTATGTGGATACTGTGAGCATTTCTATAACACATGATCCTACAAGTGAACTTTGTAGGTATAAGAACATACACAAGTAAAATTTTGATAAATACTGAAAAACTGTACTTCAAAGTCTGTTCCAATTTATTGTCTCATCAGTTAGAGTCTATTTCCCTATACCCTTACTAAAGAGAACATTATTTTGATTTTTCATTTTTGCCTCTTAAATTAAGAATTGTAACTCATTATTTAAAAAATTTGCATATTCCTAATTATAATGAAATTTCAGCATATTTAAAAAATATTCATTAACACATTCTCTTCTGTGATTTCGTTCATCTATTTTTAGTAGGCTTTTCTCCAGTTCTTTTTGATTCCTAGGAGTCCTTTACGTGGATTATTAACTGCTTATCTATTAAAAATGTTGGAAATATTTTCTCCCAGTCTTTCATCTTTGAATTTTATTTATAACTTTCAAATACTTAAAATATTGGAACTTTTATATAGCCAAATCTTTTAACTTTATGGTTTTTATGGTTTTGCTTATGAGAGTGTTCCCCACCTTAAGATTATGACATAAAGTTCTCCTGTAGTTTTCTAATACTCACATAGTTTTTAATGTTTTATTGAGCTTAGTTTTTAATCTGTCTGCAAATAGCTAGCCTGTTATTCCAACATCATTTACTGAACTGTTGGTCCTTTCTCCCTGATTTGAAATATCACCTGCTTTATCTTTTCATATTGATCTATTTATCTAGTTTTGGACAAATGCCACATTATTCCTCATATATAGAATGGTCAGGCAAGTCCTTTCACATTATTCCTCTCTCCAAAATTGTATTATTTTATTTTATTTCATTTTATAAAGTATCTGTTTAGAATTTGACTGGGAATTATATAAAATTTATATATACATTTGAAGAGAACTGATATCTTTCACTGTTGAGTCTTCCCATCCAGAAACATAGTTTGCCCTTCTCTTAATTTAGAGCTTTTATTTTCTTTTCTAAAATTTTACAGCAATCGTTATAAACCTATATCACTTATTGTACTCAATTATGAATGTGTTATAAATTTCTTTGCTATTATTGTGGGATATTTATATTCTAATTGATTATTTTAGATATCAAAAAGTAGCTATTAATTCTTCTATGTTGATCTCGTGTCCACCTAACCAAACACTTTGTTTGTTTTAAATGTTTATTAGTAGAATCTCTTGAGTGTTCTTGATGGACACTTACATTGTCTGATTATAATCATAGTTTTGTCTTTTTTTACAGTTTTATTCTGCTAATATTTTAAAGTCTTTTCAGTTTCCTAATAGTAATAGTTATTTATTGAGTTCAGAAAGTCTCTTTTGTGGTGTTAAATTCCTTAAATACTTGGTGTTTCTTATTTGCTCTTATTTGTGGTTGAGGATCTAAATTGTATTGCTTTTGGAATGTATTTTCTCATCCCGGTAAGGATCCCCGTTTGTCCAGCAGTTGATGCAAACTTTAATTACCTCTGGTGACTTTAAGGGAGAGGAGGACAGGAGTGTGGCTGGAAGGTATGAAGGTGGCTTGACTTCTAAAAACAAAGCTCCTGGCACCTCTTGCTGACAGACACTCCCTTTCTTTTGTTCACTAGCCATGCCGGTAGTCTCAGATGTCAGAGTTCTTAGGTGGGGATACTCATAACCCTAATCTGGGGACAAAGACAGGAGGTGGGGAATGGGGGAGTTGCTGTTTTATCAGTGCCACTCTTTAGTTAATTACCTAAAACATTGTCTTACCTTCTTTCTGCTTACGCTGCCTTTGACCCTGTATTTACTCTGGAGTTCTGGGAAAGCACACTGTTTTGCGATGTTTTATTTGTCTACTGAGAGGGGTTCCTCAGCTCTTTTGGGACATGCTGCCAATCTATTTGCTGTTGCTTTGTCACTTCTAGAAAACCGTCATTGCTTTGGCCTGCTGATAAACCTTGCTTCCAGTGCTGTCAGGAATTTGCTAGTTTATTCTTTTTTTTTTTTTTTTGTATCTAATGTATTTATGCACAGACTTCATGTTAGATCGTTTTGATTAATTCTTGTCCTTGATTAGGGATGGTGCCATCTAGCCCTGTTAATTTGCTCAAGAACTGAATGAAGAGGGGACAGGAAGTGACTGGGAGCAGCAGTTTATTCACTATTTAATATAGAAGGTTTTTTTCTTGCTAGAATAAGTATCGTTATGTAACATTCAGAAAATATAGAAAAATAAAAGGAAGCTAAGCATCATTAATCATCCTATTAGGACAACTACTGCTAATTACTTAGATACATTAACTTTCAGTCTTATTGCATATTTTAACTTACTCTCTATAACATTTTGTATTTATTTTTTCTGTTACCATTTTAACACGTTTCCTATATCATCATAAGAACACTGATGATTAAATCCTTTCTTTAATAATATCATGGGACATAATCAAGTAGCTCCTCCGAGGGTAATATTTACTTGTGTTGCTCCATTGGAAGTAATTCGGTATCTGGCTTTTTTATTTTTAAGAAGGAATTTTTATTTACATGTATTTATTATTTAATTTTTGGAAGTAAAGTCTACAGTGAAAAGTACAGATCCTAAGTGGCTTATTTGAAGAATTTTGATAAATGTCTACATTCAAGTAATCATGAATGTATATCTGGTGTCAACCAGATATAGCATATTTACTTGACTCATTTTAATAAGGCCTAGTGATGAATACCTATAAGAAGATTTCCCATAGTATTTAGATTATTTACTTAAGCTAGAAGTGAAATAACTTGGATCCATTTTATGAAACTTTTCACTTACCACAATACTTTGCAAAAGTTTGGATCAATTTACATTCCCACCAGTCAATGAAGAGTGCCAGCATTACTCAGTTCTTTTCTCCGTGATCCTCCTGATATTTTTTGACTAGCCCCCAGCAGGGAAGCTGCACTGTTTATTCCTCAAAGTGAACTGTGTCTCCGTCATGTCAATATCTACCTCCACTCGACCACGGCATTGTGTGTATTTATCAATCATCTCAGATCATTTGTGCTCAAATATCATTGCTCAAAATATTTTAGAGTCTCCACTCAAAATCCTTATCCTGGCACTTAGAGCCCTCCGTAGTCTTCCAACTTTATTTCCCTCTATCTCTGCCATGAAAGCTGTATTCCAGCCAGACTGAACTACTTGCTGTCCTCTTATTTAACACGGTTCTCTACTATTCTTTGCTTTACTCAAGCTCTTGTCTTTTCTGGTGCTTTTTGTGTCTCCATGATTTAATTTCCCAAATTTTACCTTTCCTTCAAAATTCAGTTTAAACATCGTTTCTTTCACCACATTTTCCCTGTTAACCCCAACAAAATAATCTCTCTCCTCTGAATCATTACAGTTCTTTATTACAGTTTGGTTCTGAGTAATATTTTCTATTTTTAATTGCAACAATTCATTAACTATCTTAACTTACTGTTTTTTGTTGGTTTTTTCTTTAAGAAATCTGATCGTCATGATTAACTTCTAACTGAATGGGAAATTTCCTGGAAGGCAAGTTTCGGGTTTTAAAAACTTTATTTATTTTTTCAACGCCTTGCACATAGCAGAAGCTCAGTAAATAATTGTTTATTGACTAAGTGAACCACTCTGGAGAGAGGAATTGAAATTTCGAGCAAAGGATTTAACTTCTTTGAATTTACTGGGAAAACATACCAATCTAGCATTTGTCCTTTTAAAAAATGAGCTAGCAATTGAGATAAATAGCAAGCTTGTTTAAGAAGTTCAAGAACTGATACCCTTCTGTGTGATATTCTGGTTCAAATTCCAAATTGCCTCTGGGTTGAGACAGTGGAGATGTTTTAGAGCTTAAAATAGAAACACATAGGTCAGTTGAAAAATATGTCCTCTATTATTGCTCCAGAAGTATAGAAAATGTAATTAGCATGTGCCTGTGCTTCAAGCCATGCTTAAAGACAAACTTTCTGTTGCTTTAACCTCTTTTGACTATGGGTAGGCATATTAATTAAATATTTATTAAAAATCACAGAGCTCTATCTCCTCATCTGCTAAAATGGTAGATTTTATTTTATTTTTATTATTATTTTTTCTGTTTCTAAAGTTAAAATTGGCTTTAATTTCTTTTTTGTTGTTGCTGTTGAAACATAATCGATTATACATATTGTGCGGTTTTAAAGATAGGGTCCCTTCTTTATGGTGGTCTTATAGTTGCTAAGAGTGTGTGTGCGCGCGTATAGGAGCTACACGTTTTATAATATCATATTAGAAATATTGGAATGTAGTTTTTGTTTATTTTTAACCTTCCTCTGTACTGCCTTCTACTATCACCATTTAAATACACAAAAATCTCACTATGTGAGATGTGGTCATTATGTTGCTAGCTCTTCTGTGATGTTTGTAAAATATGTCAACTCCTATAGTGAATTGGTGCTGTTTTGCTATCCTACTTACAAGCAAGGAAATAAAATAAACACTCCTAAGCAAATAATCTAACTCATTACTCCTCACTCCCATAGCATTTCAGAGATGGAAAAATTCATCAATTATGAGAGCTGAGCATAAGGGTAAGATGTGCTGTCTTACCCCAAACCTGGGGCCTTGGCGGGTGGGCACTAGAGTTCTGCAGCAGATCCCACCTCCTGGCCACCTGCCCCCAGCTCACCTGCACCATTCATCTGAATAAATTGGCCTCATGGAGAGGGAGATGACAGCAGAGAGTGCACCTGCAATGTGGTGTGACTGCCAGCAGGTTGGGGAGGCGTTGCCAGGGAAGCGGTTTTAAAAAAACAGGGGAGGAGAACTGTGAAGGTTTGGCTCCTCGTGAAATTTGCCTGTCGTAACGGATGACGCATTTGGGCACAACTAGCTCCCCCTCTTGTTTTCAAGGTATTCACAATTTTGCTGCAACTTATCCTTTTAAAGGGCTTTTCCTCTCACATGTTTCTCCATGGAACTTCAGTCCAGAGAGGTGAGAGGTTATGTTGAAAATGTCCACTCAGGACGATTTCTTCTAGAATCAGAGCAAGCCCCTCCAGCATCCATCCTTGCTACCCTCCCTCGTTTCCAGGGCAACATTCTGCTCGTTTGTCAGTTTGTCTGGAATTGGGAGGGGGTTGATGCTGTTCAGCAAGCCTCCGTCGGACTCGGTCAGAGGGCAGAGGGCTTTTTCTGGGAATAGCCTGGGGAAGGATGTGAATTTTGGAGGTGCAGGGAGGGCAAGGAAGGGTGACATGGAAGTGACAGGGGTGTACTGTCTGTGGGAACTACCTGGTCTCCTAAAATCTTGGGGGACTTTTTTGTTTCAAATAATGGGTGACAGTTAAAGCTAGAACATTGTATTAGTCCGTTTTCATGTTAGTATAATAGAATATCTGAAACGGGGTAATTTATAAAGAAAAGAGGTTTATGTGGCTCACGGTTCTGGGACAGCTGCACTTGGCGAGGGCCTCAGGCTGCTTCTACTCATGGCGGAAAGCGGCAGGCAGCCGGTGAGTGCCAGATCACATGGTGAGAGGAAGCAAGACAGAGAGAGGGAAGGTGCCAGGGCTTTTTAAACAACCAGTTCTTGTGGGAACTAACAGAGCGAGAACTCACTCTTTACACCCTCCCCTCCCCCAGGGAGAGCAGTAATCTATTCAGAGCCCTCAACACGGCCACAATGGGGATCAGATTTTGAGATGAGTTTTGGGGAGACAACATACCCAAACTCTATCAAACACGAAGCGTTCATCCAGTAGATTTCATTGGCAAATGTTGTCATTGTAGTGGTTTACATTATATACAGCTTCTGCCTTTTGATGCTTACTACAACCTTGAGGAAGTAAATATTATCGTCCCCATTTTACAGCTAATGCAATTGAAGTGCAGAGAAGTCACATGGGTGGTAAGAGATGGCATCGGAATGAAAGCTGGAGTCTCACTGTGTTCTATAGATTTTTCTAGTATCTAATCTCCCAAGGGAGAAAAATTCCATCTCTTAAGTATCTTCCTTTGCTTTCCCTGAAATAGTGGCTAATTTGGAGGCAGGGGACAGACTTTCGTGAGGAAAGAATTTATATATACAGAAGGAGAGAATGCCTCTTTAGATGTAGAATCTCTGGTATAAGTAGAGCTGCTCCTTAATTTCATTTTATAGGTAAATGATAGTAGTGAGTGAAATAAAGGCTCCAATCCAAAATCTGTTCTCATGTCTCCCTGCTGTAAGCTCTAAAACAAAGGGGACTTATCATTTGCCTTAATAGACTGTGCTGTGTAGGTACCCAGAGACAGCAAAATTCCAATTAAAAGAGTATTGATTGCTCATACTTTAATGCCATCCGAAATCAATGGTCACTGAACTTCCTTCAGTGATTTGTATTATGAACCCTCTTAGCCCTTGTACTTTACTTATTAAATGTTCCACTGTAATTGTATGCCCATTTAACATGGGCGATTCTTTCACCATTAACATATAGTTTTCGATTTCAGTCTAGTTAACATTATTAGTCATTGCAAATGAAAGTCAGTGGAATCCAACAAACTCAAATGCCTTCGCTCACCTGCTCCCAGAGATAATTTATATATCCCTCATTCCTCTGAGCCCAAAGCAGGTAAACATCTTCAGTTAAGCTGAACAGAAAAATAGAAATTCTCTGGAATTGCCAAAAAAACCAAAAAACAAACAACCCCCCCAAATCAAAACAAACAAAAAATGCCCACACAAAACAAAACAAAAACACGCCAAGAAAACAGAGCATGAGAGTGTCACTGGGAAGACATGACTGGATCCACAGTGGAAATAATCTCATTACCTATGAGGCAAAATCGTGATCTAATGTTCTCAGGGACATGGGCTGCTGTACCTCTGTGAGGGGCCTGTGGAATCCCCCAGAGCATTATGTTCATTAAGTCTGGAAGGGAGACATATTGAGAAGCTACCAGTGTCACGTTGAAGTCTGGCTATAGAGTGGAGGGAGCTGGGTAAACTCAAGGAACATACATTTCAGGAGACAGATGTGATCACTGTGTGAGGCTGGGGTGAAATTTATCTTCCAGTTCAATGACTGGCTGGGGCCTGTGAGGTAACCTGTGGCCAATCAGGATTTTCTTACGACTAATGTTAATCTCCAGACTCCTGGGATTGCATCTCACTTCTTTTTGTTGGTGTCACGGCTGGAATCCATTAAGATAAGCAATCAAGCAGATTCTGCCTAGTTTGACACTTTTATTCTGGAAAAAATTGTTCATTTATTTAGCCAGTGCCTGATTTCTGCATTAGGAGCTCCTTGATGGCAGGGGTGGGCGAGACGGCAGGATTCCGGAAGAGACATGTATCAAATGGAAACATTCCTTAAGGACCAGGATACTCAACGTTCTAATTCTGGCTCTGCCACAATTGGTTGGAGGCCATTTAATTTCTCCGTGTTTGTTTGCTTCTCTATAAAGTTGTACCAAATAACCACATCTCTTCCAGATCTAAAATTTATTTTCCTATAGATTCTAGAATAGTATCCTCCAACTGTTTTGCTCATGTACTCGCTAAAAGAATTTTAAGAAGGTGTGTACTCCAACACTTTTAAGTTGACATACCATAAATCTAATTAGTTACAAAGGATGTAGTTTCCATCATATTGTATGTTGCAGAAGGGCTATAAATATGTTTTTATCAGAACCGTGGATTTAGCTCTTTCAGCTTACGGTATGTGCCACATCACCCTGATTAACAAAGCCAGTTCTTATTGCCAAATCATTCAGCCAAATCAGACTTCTTTCCTGTCAGGGAAAAGTCTGACTTTATTTTGTAATTTAAATAAATACATTAACATGCACCCTGCTGACAACCATCTCATTTTGGAACTCTAATTCTAGGATGAATAACCAATTAGATACTTAGAAAACCAGTTACATAGTTAGCTAAAGCAGGGAGCTTTGCCAATAGTTTGCCAGCCCTTCAGTATTTCTTAATTTGTTCTAAAAAAGCTGGTCCTCAAGAGCAGTGTGTTCTCCGGTTGTTCCTTTGGCTGGGGTATACAGGGACGTGGTACCATGGTAAGTCACAGCATGTGTGAGAGGTGTGCCTTTTTTTGGAAAGTGGGAGAAAGAGTAATTATGAGATGGGAAATAGGGAGGGAGAACTAGCAGCCTACAGACACATTATCAGGCAAATTAATTTTAGAAACGATACATATGGAAGTTGAGGATCTGCAAGTGGATTCACTTAGAACCACAATGATGTCTTCATGAGAAGACTTCATCTACCCTTGCCAAAGAGTACACAGCCCAGAGGCACAAAGGAGGGGTAGGGGGTAGGATACTTTCCACTGCTATTTCACTCCAAGCATATCAATAGGGCTAGTATGGCAAGGACTGTCCTTTTTAAGGGCCAGTATGGCATATTTGAGCAACTCCCAAACATGATGCATACTTTCCTTTGAAATAGATTGACAATCAAGTGACTTTCAATAATCTGACTCCCAGCTCCATCGTTAGGGTGTTGTCACTTTATCACCTAACATTAGAGAAATCTAATTTGTAGGTGATTCTGGGAATATAAAATGTAATTTATGCAACTTATGAAGATTAAAGTTTTCCAGAAATCAGGATGCCTAGAGACAAAATAAGGTACTGATTAAAAGCAATGACTTTGGGGTTATTTGCCCTGGGTTCGAATTCTGTCTCTGCAGTTTTACTTGTGTGATGGGGGTAGCCTCAGTGTTTTCATCTCTTAAAATGGGGAAAATGATGTCTCCCTCAGAGGGTTTATTCTGTCTTCCCCATTCGCCCTCTTTCCCCCACTCCCACATCCATGTTTCATCTTCTCTGCCTTTCCTCGAGAGGCAGATCCTTGCAGACCACATCACTAGGGTTCCTGTGCCAGTTTGTTGGCTTCCAGTTGTGGCCAAAGAGAAGCACCAGTGGAGACAGGAGAGTGAAGAGAGAGGTGAGGTGTCTCTTCTGGGCTCTCTTCCTGATCTGGGCCATATTTCATGCGATGGCTTTTGTTGATGGTCTCGCCTTCATATTTCAAATCTAACTCTCTAATATCATCCCCACCTCTTGCGCCTTTAGGCCTAGAGGTAAAGGCTTCCCACTATTTCTGATTGCTGAACATATCATGAGAATATACTCACTGTGGTGTTTCAGAGTATTTCCTCAAAGGAACCTGGCCTCTCCTCTACTCAATATCTGAGAACAGGCTTTTTTTTGGAAACTGGGCAGGGAATACCCAGTTTCTACTGGGGTGGCTGCTCCAGCTTTCTGATCATCCTGATTGTAAGAATTAAGCATGAGCCCGATTTGCTGCCCATTTATTTTGCCTCCAGGAACTCTTGCCTTCTATTACCATATCCTTATTCTTTTCTCTGCCCTCTGTTATGTTGGTTGTGGCATTTCCATTTCACTTAGTAGGGGCTATTGCTTTGTCTAAGCTTCCAAGAGCCATCCTAGTAGTGTAAGAGCATTGATTCCCAGAGTCTTTGCAAGAGTGTTAAACGTGTATTTTGAGAGAGAGTTCCCATATTAATAAACTATTTCTAGTCCAATTTCACATTTCCCTTCTTTCCCCCTTGGTCCAGCACTCTCTCAGGATATGTATCTGTGGGCATACCCTCCAGGTTTCTGCTAGTATATGTCAGCCAGATCCTGTATCACCCTAGGTGCTTTTATTTCTGCTTTGAATTGGTCCTTAATCACCCTTAGTCAGTCATTATCGCATTTCAGTAACCAATGGCATGCAAACGCCATCCAATTTCATCTTTATAGTTACCTTTTCCCTCATATATCTCAAAACCCACATATACTGCATTAGCTAGTGCTTCCCCTCCCACTGGTATTCGTTCCCAGTGTACCACCAGTGAAAGTTTTGACAATTGCACACTACAGAGTGCCGGGTGCTTTCTGTACTCTACTTGCCACCAGTGATGGGGCTTCATTGCGAGCAATTGGGCAGATAATCCAGCTCTAAAATTCCAATTTAGGGTCTTCTTCCTGGGATTGTTCCCTGGCATCAACTTGCTTAGATTGGGTTCCTTGGGAAGAGATTCTGAGATAAGGAGTTGCACGCAGAAGTGGAAGGTTTATTGGGGAGTGCTCTTGGGAAATACACTGGTAAGTAAGTCAGGGAGGCAAGATTGGGAAGATCAAGAAGCTGACCTCCAATTCAGTTGCAAGAGAGGCTTCAGCTGATCCAAAGGAGAGCTCTAGAGCTGGGAGGATGCTTCAAGTTTTCTCAAGTGGAGGCAAGAGGGATAGGTCTTTATGTCCCCACAGCAACTAGTCATTAGCTGTGGGACCATTCTCTGCAGGAAGTGTAACCTTGCATGACCTTCCGTTCTTTGTGGCAGAGACAATTCCCAGTGTAGAATGTGGCTGTGAGTCCTCAGCAATTGGGGGTTGGGTGCATCCATCCTCAAAAGTGGATCTGGACAGAGTACAATAGCACCATAACCACACTGCAGTCCAAGTCTCAGTCCTACTGAGAATGCATAAGATGAGCTAGAATCCCCTTTGAACACATTCTCTTCTCCTATATGCCAATTTTCAGTTCATAGACTAGATATTTCCAATGTAACAACAAAGACATTCCCACAGTAGTCACAGCAATGACAGAATTGGACATTTAAATAAATATTGAAAGTTTTTGGCAATTTTAGCTGCATTTAATTTAATGTTTTGTTTATGCGTGTTGTTTAGCATAGCTCCTGCTGCTCCTGAGAGTGTTTCAGAATATGCTTATTTAATTTCCTTTCTCTGCCATTTTTACTTCATTTGTTCCACCACATTTACTTTTTGGCAATTAGCTGACAATATAAATAGAAGCAGAAGAGTTCAGAAATCTACCCCAAATGCTACCCCAAGCATGGGTTAGTGGTTTCAAATACCATGACTTCCACAGCACATTTTCTCTCCTTCATATTCCTAATGAGGCTTACTTGCTTTAGTTCTTAGGAAAGAGTACAAATGGAAAACTTCAGCTATTCACCCTAGAGAGTCTTGAAGCAAAAACTAATATCCAATATCAAGCAAATAGGAAGTCTAAAAGATAGGACAGAGAAGCTGCTAAGCTTCTCCCAAAATGAAGGCTGTAGTTGAACTATCTTGGAGTTGCCCTGCTGATTGGCTGTGCAGTTTTGATATCGTGTTAGTTTTTCTTCTCTTCAAAATTATGCAGAGGTCATTGTCTGTCATGAACTTTTATTTTTGATGTTCTATATTTTTTCTTTTTATCAATCAAAGAACGCTGGTTCTGAAATAGTTTTCCCATTGGATTGGGATTTTAATTGACTGACAGAAATAATCGCTTAAACTGAAAGAACATTCTTGTCTTGCTCACAGCTGATGTGCCTGATACTGTTTATAACACAGGCAAATAATTGTTAAACGCTGTTGGCCTGTGACCTGTGACTCCCCATTCACTTGTCCCGTTTTGAAAGGAACAGGATGATTCTCCTTCCTGGGCTTTGCTCTGCTCAGCTACACCACCCTCTGCAACACGGGCTGTGCATCCCACATGCTGCGCTGACAAGTTCTCTATTACACAGGACAGGTAGGTCAGAGTTATTGGCATCTATGTGAGTGATGAGTTCTGTTTCATCATAATAACCTGAATATTCATGTCCTAGACTATTTGAGATTCTTGAAACTTCCTATTTATGGTTACAACAAGAACATCACATATACCTATTTAGTTGTAGTAGAAAAAATCTTCAAGTCTTACTCCTAGTATTATATAGTTGGCAAAAAAAAAAAATCCAAAAAATCTCTAATGTTGCATTACTCTGTAATAAGTAAAGAATTTTCTGAACTTCTAAACAACAAAGTAATTCTCAAATATTCTGTATAACACCAGAAGCATGAGGTGGTAAGTCAATTAGTCTTGAAAGACACCCTTAAATTCACCTCCACAGCACTGGGCAAGATTGAGAAGGAAGATAAATTCTCCACATTCTAATTTTTTAATCCTCGGCGAGAATATTTGCAATCATAAGCATTAAAATGATGGACAGTGGCCACCGTGTTTCCTGGGAAAGTCCATATTCTCTCTGGACTTTTGGATGCTCTCTCTCTTTTTTTTTTTTTTGTCTTTTTTCCGTGTCCGGCAACGGATCGCAACCCTCAGTGTTGCCCCCGTACCGGACCGGGGACCGGCAACTGGCAACGGGATTGCAACCCTCGGTGTTGCTCCCGCGCCTCGCTCAGCCAGTGAGCGGGAACTGGTCTGTATGTGGGATCCGAACCCTCGGGCGGGAGCGCCACCGCGCTTCCCAAGCGGCACACTATCCAGTGCGCCACCGGGCCGGCCCTGGATGCTCTCTTTTTAAAGAGAGCTATAAGTGGACTCGGCTGCACCTGCATGACTCCCATTAAACCAGAACTCTTGCAACCAGAGAACACGGACAGCCATGAAACATAAGAGGGATTAAGCATAAGCAATATTTTGGAGGCTGTTCTTGAAACACGTCATAATCCAGCTTTTCCATTTCAATAATTTGTAGGCAGGCTGCCTCATCCATAAGCAGACCAGCAGGAAAGCAGAAAGCCACGTGAGCTGTTGCTTCTCTGCTGCCTGGGACAAGGGAAACAACATCCATTTTAATGCACTGAAACGTGGAAGTGTCTTTGAGGGAATCCCATTTGAAATAAGACCGCTGGAAAAGCCTGGACTATTTTAGGGAATATGGGAAGATACTCATTCCATGACACTTAACTTGCCTTGATTCCCATGAGTGAGCATTATGGTTACAAAGTCAATGTTAGTTAATGGTTTTTAGTTAATTTTCCAGCAAGATTTGGGAATAGAAATGTGAACAGATGCTCAATATAGTTATTTATTGCTTTGTCCTGACATAAGCATTACTTATTTCCCACATGTTATGAAGGCTCCAGGCTAAGCCTAAACCATGCTCATCCCCACAGTCCTATCTACAGTCATCCCTCAGTATCCATGGGGGACTGGTTCCAGAACACCCTCCCCACCTCGGATACCAAAATCTGTAGATGTTTAAGTCCCTGATATAAAATGGCATAATATTTGCATATAATTGACACACATCCTCCTGTAAACTTTAAGTCATCTCTAGATTACTTATAACACCTAATGCAATGTAAATGCTATGTCATAGTTGCTTATTTAAAACTGTACTGTTTTAGGGCCAGCCCGGTGGCGCACTGGAGAGTGCGCCACTTGGGAGTGCGGTGGCGCTCCCGCTGAGGGTTCGGATCCCATGTGGAGACCGGTTCCCGCTCACTGGCTGAGCGCGGTGCGGGTGCAACACCGAGGGTTGCGATCCCGTTACCGGTAAGTAAAAAAAAGGAAAAAACAAAACAAAACAAAAAAAAAACTGTACTGTTTTAAAATTTGTTTTATTTTTTATTGTTGTATTGTTATTTTTTAATTATTTTTTTTCTAAATATTTTCCATCTCTGGTTGGTTGAATCTACAGATGCAGAACCCATGTATACAGAGGGCAGACTGTATTTGGGTATGTCTTGAGTCCTGAAGGAGCCCTTTGAGAGGCTAGTGGGAGTCCTGAGTGCAGCATGTGTCTATCATTCGTACTCTGGATGGGCCATTTCACCTCACCCTGGGTCCTATGAAGAGACATTACAATAAAAGTATTTGAGTTGTTTTATAAAACCTTTATATTTAATATATGACAGCATTGCTTTGAAGACTTTATTGAAGAGTACAACCAGATCCATTTGGACCTAGCTATGAGGAAAACATAGAAAGGCCACTGGCCATGCCGTGTGGGCACTGACACCCTGTGCACCATAGTAAAGGCTTAATGGCTGCCTGGCAGCTTTTCTGTGTTCTATGACCAGTGGTTCTTAACTAGTGGCAATTTTCCTTGCCAGGACACATCTAGTAATGTCTAGAGACAGTTTTAGTTATCATATCTGGAGATGGGTGGGTATAGGAGAGTTTTGGCTGAGGAAGGGATTTGTTTGCTCAAGTTGCTTGGGCTTCCTCACAGCATGGCATCTGGATTTTAAGAGCAAAGCCCCAAGAGGTCAAGGCTTAAGTGCATGGCATGTTTATGACCTAGCCTTGAAAGTCACATTGAGTCTCTTCAGCCGTACTGTGTTGGACAAAGCAATCACAAAGATCCAGCCAGTTTTTACGAAAGGGGACATAGACAGCACAACTTTGTGGGAGAGATGTCAAGATTACATTGTAAGAAAACCAAGTAGAATGGGAGGTATTGTTGCAGCCATATTTGAAAAATACAATTTACTGGAAGTAAAGCACAAATAAATCAGTATAGACTTGGGTTTCAATCACTTCTTTTCTTTGAACCAAAGATATAATTTTGAAGAAATATAGAGATAAATTTAAGGATGCTGTTAAATCAATAAAAAATAATCAGTGAGTTAAAAGTTTCAGATTCCAGAGGAGACATAGCTGGTGAATACAATACTAATTTATTTTATTTTTTATTTTTTGTCTTTTTGTCTGTTTCCGTGTCTGGCAACGGATCACAACCCTCAGTGTTGCCCCTGTACCGGACCGGGGACCGGCAACGGGATTGCAACCCTCAGCGTCGCTCCCGCGCCTCACTCAGCCAGTGAGCAGGAACCGGTCTGTATGTGGGATCCGAACCCTCGGGCGGGAGCGCCACCGTGCTTCCCAAGCGGCGCACTATCCAGTGCGCCACCGGGCCGGCCCCTACAATACTAATTTATTAATCTTAGTCTAAGCTTCAAATTCTAGATTCTTTGGAAAATTGTTTAGGTTCATTTAGACTGTAATGTATAGATCCATTTGAGATCTTATAGTTGCCAGTAGGTGCTATAAGCCTAGAGCAGTTTTGTAAAAATAGGCTTTGTTGCTAAAGAGATACTATGTTATTTTTGCCCATTTTTAAGATGTCTAATAGAACTCCCCCCTCCCCGCCCCGGTTTTGAAAGTGTATTTATGTTGAGTAAAAAACTGGACAAGACTCTCTGGACATTGGTTGGGAATTGAACAAAGCTCCTTGCCATGGATCATGCTTTGATGTCATCTCTCTCCATTTATTAGAATGAAAACTTCGCAACATTTGAATCTCGAGCAAGCAAAATAGAAAACGCTGAAGAGCCGCATGAACACTCTTAGAAAACTGGGGAGAAAGTAACATTTGCCGAAAGAATGTTCTACCTATTTCACCTGAAATGAGTGCTTTACGACACTTTATGATCATTTTTTTTTCCTTTTTGTCTTTTTTCGTGACCGGCAACGGATCGCAACCCTCAGTGTTGCGCCCGTACCGGACTGGGACCGGCAACGGGATTGCAACCCTCGGTGTTGCGCCCTCACCTCGCTCAGCCAGTGAGTGGCTGGTCTGTATGTGGGATCCGAACCCTCGGCGGGAGCGCCGCTGCACTCCCAAGTGGCACACTGTAGCAGTGCGCCACCGGGCTGGCCCTGCTTTATGATCATTGAAATTATAATTTTCAATAGAACTATCAGCCTTTGTTAAGAGATTTGAATTTCACAGATTGAGTCAACAGTCCAGTAAAGTCATTGGTGCTTATTTTGCAGACTGTACCATCTGTCTCAACATCACACTTGCAGAGATTTCTTAGATGATGCTATGGGATGATCTCGTGTGTTTATATTATAAGAATGTTCTTCTATGGCAGCTCTTGACTGAAGTAATTTTCATAATTACACTGACCTCAGAAAATGTCCTTGACAGAGACACTGTGCCTATATATCACAGAAATACAAATATTGTTCATCATGTGACAGCAGAGGACTATGCCAGTGTGGTTGGTAGAAGGTAGGAAGATCTACAAGCTCCTTTTTCAAACAATTGTTGCAGATCAAGTTTCCCAGGAAACAGAATCTGCAACAGAGATTTGTGGGTAGGTTGATTGGAGGAGTACACTTGGGATCAGTACCTTCGGAGGAATGAAGGAAGGAGGAGGGAGAAGTTGAACTTTGATGCAGTTGCAGCAAAGGCCTCAGCTGATCCCATGGGGCACGGTGGAGCTGGGCTGGCCCTCGATGAACCAAAATAAAGGCAAATGGGCCAGACCTCACAGCTCACTATTGAGCATCACTGGACTTGGGCTGACCAGAGGAAGGGGTGAACTTTGGGTGATGGGACTCTCTATAGACAGGTGATTCCTGGAGAGGAGCTCAGCTGAGAATTCTCAGCAATCAATACTTGCAGCAGCAAGGGGGAATAAGTGTCTCACTTCTGAAGGTGGCACACCACAGCATCTGCCACAAATGTTTATTTGAGCTACTGGGATACAGCATGATCAATGCAGAACTGAGGTTTTCAAGCATAGGTGATGAAGGAAGCCTTATTTTGAGAGAATGAATTGCCATCCAAAACCTGTGAGAATCAAGACCAAGATCCATACCACACTAATTAACATCACCAGGTGATGTTAAGTCCATGACAGCAAAATACTGGATTTGTGCCATTTCCAGAAGTTTCTATGTAAGATGCTTTAAGCTTCTGGAGATTCGCAGCAGTTCTCATACTTAATTGTGAGTGCAAGATGGAGATGAATTTATTCTGAAAGATTTTTGTTGATAATTCTAAGGATAGTTTAAACACCAAAGATGTTTGCTTTCAAGGCCCTTTGTTCTGCTGCTCAAGGCCAAGTTGGTTAGTCAGTGGCTGGAGCTAAAAGACTGTGTTGTAAATGTATTGTCTTACCTCTTGTTGGGCAGGATCACAGACCCTTCACGCTCATTGTACAGACTGGGTCACAGACCCCTCACATACTGGCTGGGTCACAGATCCCTCATATGCAGGCTGCAAGCTAGGTAACTGGGAAAACATCCTAGGAGCCATTGGCAGAGTTGACAAGTTCATTCCAAAGCAAGCTCAGTCCTCAGCTTCCTCAGCAGCAGCTTATGGCAGCCTTCAGCAATTCTAGCAGCATGAGGAAAATGCAGTAGTCTAGTCAGGCCCTCTTGCCTCAGGTCTCGCTGGGGGTGGTGCAGCACATTATTTGTAAACAAGTTGTGTGGGGGTGGAGTTAGTGTGCATGTGCTCCTGTGTATTTTTAGCTTGTTGCTATTCTTGTGTGTTCTTCAGTGTGTAAAACAGGGGCTTGGCAGAGCTTGCATCTAAAAATAGAGCATGTTTACTTTGCTGGCAGCTGCTCAGTTTTTCTTTGGACTTTGCTGGCAGCTATTCAGTTTCTCCTTGGACTGCTTAGCTCTTAGACGTGTGTGTGCTGAATAAAGACAATTCTTTCTTTAACCAAGGCTCCAAGGACCTTTTTCCTGTTACTTAGCTCATACATCTGCATGTGAAGGGTTTGTGAATGGGCTCAAGGGTTCTGTGAGCTCCAGACCCAGCCCTAGCTCTACACACAGCAGCAGCGGTGGCCTCATAGGGTACCCCAGGGTCCTGGCAGCAACAACTTACAGCAACTGCTTCCAGTAGCAATAGTGGCCACCTCATGGACACCTCTGAGGATATTCTATGGGCAGGAGGCCCTGCAAATCCCATGTGCTGGGGGCTGTGGCCTAAAAGACTTCCTCTCCTACTCTCCCGGCTCCACGCTGCTGCCCTCCGCCATCTTCCTCCCCGTCGCAGTCCAGAGCTGTTGCCTTTTATACCAAAAGTACACAAGAGTGGCAATGAGCCAAGGAGTTTCTGGGCACACATGCACAGTAACTCTACTCTTACACGACTTATTTACAATGGATGTGCTGTATCATACCCAGCCAGATATGAGGCAAAGGGGCCCAACCATACTAACTCTATTTTCCTCACACCTCTACATGAAAAATTTCAACCTGCCATCTCCAGAGGGCCATCATAGATGTCTCTTAGGAAAGAGCCGGTTCACATCTTGTAGGAATCAAATGCTAGACACGAATATCATCAGAGTGGCCTGATTACAGAATCTTATCCATGAGGAGGCTGTATGTAGTGACTAAAAGCATAGACGGCTCCTTTCAGAGCACAGTTCTTTCTTTTCCTTGCTGCCTTGGGACAATTAAGCTCTTTGTTTTTCAATTTTCTTATCTATAAAATGGGTATAATAATAACAACCATACTTCCCTCATAGAGTTTTAAAGATTAAGTGACTAATACATGTAGAGGGCAGAGAGTAAGAGCTTTGTATGTGTTCGTTCTTATAATGTTCAGTGTTTTCTTAAAGGAAAATATAAGAAGGAGCTGGCTTTCTCTGTATTAAGTTATGTTCTATTTTTCAATGCTGGAGGTGTACCTTTGACTGTAAGGAAAAAATAAATCAGATAATGTCGATTGTAACCAGAGTCAGTATCTTTGAATAACCTTGGGGTTGACATTTGGAGATTTTCCTCAACCGTGTCCATATGGATCAGGAAAAGACTTAAAAGGAAAAAAAAATCTAATTTTAGATCTTTGCTGAAAGAGGATGAGATTGGGAATTTAATTTTGAGAAAAACTTATGTGTCTCACACCTATGATATATTATCTCACTTAATCTTCAGAACAATCCGGTGGGGTTGGCACTGTAATTTTCCCCTTCCTAAGGATGGAGGAAACCAAGATGACAAGAGGTTATGCGTAGACACAGGAGCAGAGTTTTGGATCTGAATGCAAGTCAGTGTGACGTCATTGCAGTGCCACTGAGGTAACCCCCTGCCACGTCATCGCAGTCTGACAATGTGTGTGCAGAAGACAGATGGGCCAGAGTCCTTTTCTCGCGGTGACAAGCTGCAAAGGTGTTTCTCCTGGGGTGACATCAGACAGCAGAGCCATTAGCTTTGCTTTCTCTGGACCATCTGTCTTTGGGTTAGTTATTTATTTCAGTGGAACCAAAAGCATGACAACTCCTCTGGCATGTAATTACTAAATTATTTGGCTTATGTCTTCTCTTCAAGAATGTAAGATAAAGCCATCCTTGCAAAGCAGCAGTTTTGTTTGTTTGTTTTGCTAAAGATCAAGTTATTATCTAAGCAAGAAAAGGTGTTAACATTTGCTAGAGACCCTTGGAATCAATATATTTTTGTTCTAAGGCAACGTGTGTTTCTCTCTGGATATTTGGAGAAAGAAGAAATGGCTAGAGGAAATAGTTTGGTGGTGAAACGTGTTCCTCTTGAAAGCCTTTTTCTAATATTTTCTGCTACGAAACTTTATATTGATTTAGCACATTAGTTTTGCATCTTTTAAAACTATAATCTGGAATAGAACTACATTTAAATCAGAGAGAAAAAGATACATATGTGGTTTTGAAATTTCTCAGATCTTACATTTGGACAGTTTCTCTACAGTTGCTCAGTTAACATACTTTCTTTTTCTATAAATAGAATGACTTGCGATCTTTTTTTTCTGTTCCAGGAAGTCTCAAAGTAATAACTGAGGAGAAAATCTTGATAAAAACTGAAGAGCAAAATTTCATTTTGGGAATTTGTGAAAAGGAGTGTTCAATTATTTAAAAATAAATTGATCTTGGAATCATGGAAGAAATAATGTTTATGCTGTGTTTTAAAAATGAAAGAGATTCTGGATATGGGTGGGCCTTTTTAATTAATAGGCTAAAGATATTCAGATAAAGACACGATATAATTAAAATTAAAAAAGGAGATGACCATGAATCAGTTAGGGTAAGAGATAAATAAAAAGAACAAAGAAATAAAATGATTTTTTGTGTGCATATGAAACTATTTTTCAAAAAGAATTATGTGGCTAGAAGAGAGTAGCAGTGAAACAGATTAAATGAGAGTATGTAGAAAAAGATTCTAAAAGAAAAAAAATAGCATATATACAAGGTAGGTATCATATTTTATATAGTAGTTATACTAATGTTAGTGCCTCTCTCCTGGTTACTTTGAATACAAGATTAATGCAAGATATATGTATTTATCTGGAATATAGCAGATATATGTACATATATATGTATTAATTTAGATGTACGAGGGGGTCTCAAATATATATATATATATTTATTATATATATGTATATATATTTGAGGGGGCTGGCTGGTATGGGGATCCAAAAATGCAAGATATTAAAACCAGAAATTTACCTCTCTCAAGCCAGTGAAATGTGAGGCATTTTTTCTACTAAGCCATTTAGCACTATGACCAGATGGTTAAAGAAGATAAATTTTGAGAGTTGATTTTCAAATTTTAGAGGAAACTGCTGTTGGTTTTCAGTTTGGTTCAATGAGCTTCATAGTGCATATATGCATATGAAAAATGCTTCCATAATATTATAGTTAATTTACTGACAAACAACTTGAATATATATTGTGGGTTTATGGTGCCAAAACATCCAGTTGTTAAGATAAAACTACAAGTAAATTTGGGGGTGGAGAAGAGAGTAATAAATCAGTTGTCCGTAAGCTTGCAGAACAAAGAAAATACTGGCCTACTTCACCACCCACCACTCCCTTTCAATTGGTTGACTTTACATTGTGTAGATGAAATATGATTGCATTAGTGATAGGTTATTGGTTAATCCTCTCAAAAAGATTCAGTTCTGTGGTTGCTTTAATTTATTGATTTTAAAAAATTGGCAGTAAAATCCTTGAAAAGCTCTAGACCTTATGTAAATACAGTCTGAATATATACTCATAAAATTTAACCAGTATTTGGATGCACACTCTATCAAGACATCTTCTAAAAGTATTGAAACAATGACTGGATTCTCTAATGATATAAAAAAAATGAGTAATGGACTAATTAAGTAAAAATTTCCTTTATCTGCATATTTGATTAAATAGATCTGTTATCTGAATGAAGAAGCAGACCTTTCTGGTTAATACTATACCAATGGTTGTCAGACAGGCACAACTTCTGCTACTTAAATGTGAGTTTGTCTGTACTAGGCATCATTGTTGATGTTCGGGTATTAATTCATTAATTCCAGTATTAACAGACATGAGGTCCAGCTTCACAAGTGGACTCTAATTGGCTTAGCCCGTAGTGCAGTGCCATCTCCTTGGTCACAGTAATTGGTTCAGGAGTTTCACATGACATAAATTGTTCCAATCAGAGTATACAGCCCCTCCATGGCATTTACTCAAAGCTGGGGGAAGAGAAGCTCTCTCTGCTTCTGGGTGGTGTGGTGTGTTGTTGTGAGGTCTGGAACTGCTACCATGAGAAGAGCCAGTCTCAGGATAAAGCTGATAATATCAGGGTGGACAGAGATCAGCGAATTACATAGAAACAGACTAGAGTCTATTTCTAAGTTGTGATTTGGGATAGAGAGGATTAAAGGTGAAGGAAACTCTCCATACCTTCATACCTTAGCTTTGAAAAACCTTCAAATATTTGGATGCAGGAAAGTTTATTTAAATTTATTTTGAAATGATTATAGATTCACAAGAAGCTGCAAAAATAGCACAGAGTCCCCTGAATTCTTCACCTTGTTCCCCCTAATTGTGAGTGATATCTTACATAAGTGTAGTTCAATATCAAAACAAGAAAATTGACATTGGTATAATACTGAACAATGTTTATTTATTTTTCGGTTTTGGTGGCTGACTGGTAAGGGGATCCAAACCCCTGACCTTTGAACAATACTTATTTCTGAGAAGAATGATTTTTATCTTGAGAGAAGCTTTGAAGTAAACACTAATGATTCATTAATTGTTATTGCAGCTGGCATTTTCAGTTTTTTAAGTTAAATGCATGATGTAATACAGTGATATTTTAATTGGGTTCTACATGCATATCATAAAACTTTCTAGCTCTGTGACTTCAGGCTAGACAATAACTTCTCTAGGCTCTTGAATTTTATAACCTTTAAAGTGGTAATATAATAATGTATTCAAGATAAATGAGAAAATGGTTAGTGCAATGTCTGGAATATAGTATGTGTATAATACATATATATATTTGTGTTAATATAGATGTATGAGGGGGTCTCAAAAAGTTCATGGAAAGATTTGTATTATCTTTTAATTTTATTTTTATATGAACTTTCTGAAATACCCTAGTTTGTGTATGTATGCATATATAGCATATATGTATGTGCACATGTACATTAGCATATACACACATATATGTATATGTGCCATGTGCATGTGGGTATGCATAAACGGATATGTGTATTGTGTATGTATGTATTAGCATATACACATGCATATATGTCTATATGCCATATATACACACTACTGCACACTTGCACAAACACATATACCCATTTCGTAAGGCTCAGGGTTTTACTTAAATAAACAAACACATAAATAGTCGTAGCTTTTTTTTCTTGACATATTACTAAGCGAATCCATGATTTATTTGAGATTGCATCCTTGGAGGATGCAAACATATGAATTCAAACCTATGAATATATTTGTCTAGTGAAAAAACGATTCATTTTTTGTAAAAATGAAAGTTGTGAGTGATGTCTGTATCAGAATTATAGATGCTTCTCGACTATGACGGGGTTATGTCCTGATAAACCCATCATAAAATATCATAAGTCAAAATGCAATTAATACACCTAGACTACTAAACATCATAGTTTAGTTAGCCTACCTTAAACGTGCTCAGAACACTTAAATTAGCCTAAAGTTGGGAAAAATCATCTAACGCAAAGCTTATTTTATAATAAAGTGTTGAATATCTCAAGTGATTTATTGAATAATGTACTGAAAGTGAAAAGCACAATGGTTGTATGATTACTTGAAGTACAATTTCTATTGAATGAGTTATTGATTTCATACCATTGTAAAGCTGAAAAAAGTCATACCATTGTTAAGTCGGATCATCTGTATACTACTCTTAATAAAACTGCCTTCAAAATCAAAACTCCAGCGAATAGCCAGGTGCATTTTTCAACTACTGGTCATGGTATCTTTCCCTCCATGTACAAATTTGATAGTACCTTCTAGATTACAATGACTGAAGTTCATTTAGTTGATTTTGCATTCTACCAATTTTCAGGCCGATTGAGACATTTTATGGAGTGACCCTCAGTGATGAAAAGCATTCTCACTTTTTACTGAATGCACCTCTAATGCAGTATTTTTCAGAGTGGTCAGTGGAACACCCACATTGATATCATTGCTGATTTTCAAGCACCTAGCCCAGACCTCCTGCGTGAGACTCTGGGAGAGGGGTAAGAAATCTGCTTTTTGAAACACATCTGACTTTTCATGTGCATAACAGTTGAAGAATGCTGCCATAGTGCTATATACCCGATTTCCTTAAAATAGAAGAATAAAGAGTTCTAAAGTAACACAAAAGTGAATAACACCACATGTACTAATAACAGGAAAAAAGCAATGAGGCAAAAAGACAGAGTTCAGGACAGAATTGGGAAAGAAATGTATAGGAATACAAAAGAAATAAAAATAATTATTCAAGAAGCATCTCACAATAAAATTACCTTAGAATGAGTTCATCTACATAGATTGCTATTTCTGAAATAATTCTATTTTTTAAAATTTTAATTTTTAAATTAATGTATAACAAAATTGACTATTTTTGGTGTACAATTTTCACACATGAATAGATTTGTATTACCACACCATAATCTGGATCAGAACAGTTCCGCTACCCGGAAAAGCTCTCTTTTGCTTTTCCTTTGTAGTCACACCATTACCTCTGCTTTTTTTCAACCATTGGCAAACACTGACCTGTCCTCTGTCACTATAATTTTGTCTTTTAAAGAATGTCATATATATAGAAGCATACAGCATAAACTTTTCAGACTGATTTTTTTCATTAGACATGTTTTTGAAATTCAAGTTGTTATGTATATAAATAGTTGCTTCCTTTTTATTGATGAGAAGTATTCCATTCTACAAATGTATCACAGTTTGTTCACTTACTTGTTGAAGGACATTTGGGTTGTTTCCAGTTTCTGGTGATTATCGACAGAACCTCCAAATTCATGTACAGATTTTTGTGTGAGCGTAAGTTTTGATTTCTCTGGGGTAAATTCCCTAGAATGGGATTGCTTGATCATACATTAAGTATATATAACTTTATATGAAACTGCTAAGCTGTTTTTCGGGGTGACTTTACCATTTTGTATCCTTGTCAGCACTTGGTATTGTCAACATTGCTTATTTTTAGCCATTCTAATAAGTGTGTAGTCATATCTTCTAATGGTTTTAATTCAAATTTCCCTAGTGGCTAATGATCATTGTTGAAGATCTTTTCATGTTTTTCTTCATCATCTGTATACCTTCTTTGGTGAAGTGTTTGTTTAAGTCTTTTGACTATTTTTTAATTGGATTGTTTTCATACTGGTGAGTTTGGAAGGTTCTTTATATATTCTGCATACAAGCCCTTGTCAGATTTGTGATTTGCATATGTATTCTCCCAGTTTGTCACCTGTCTTTTAATTCTCTTAATAGTGTCTTTCACGAACAAAAATTTTTAATTTTAATGAAATTTGATTTATAAATTTTTTCTTATAGGATTCATATCTTTGGTATAATGCCTGAGAACTCTTTGCCTAATTGAGGTAATAAAGATTTTTTCCTGCTTTTGGAAATGTTTTATAGTTTTACATTATATTTAGATCTGTGATTCATTTTGAGTTAGTTTTTGTGTGAGGTATGATGTTTAAGTTGAGGTTCATATTTTTGTATATATGTTCCATTTTTTCAGCCATTTGTGGAAAGGATTATATTTTCCCAATTTAATTGCCTTTGCACCTTTGTTAAAAAAATCAATTAGCTCAAAAGAATGAGATGATAAGCCACAGACTGGGGGAAAATATTTGCAAAAGATATATCTGATAAAGGAATGTTTTTCATAGTATATAAATAACTCTTAAAACTCAATGATTAAAAAAAAATCCAATTAAAAAGTTGGGAAAAGACCTGAACAGATACCTCTCCAAAGAAGATATATGAATGGGAAATAAACATATGAAAAGATGCTCCATGTTGTAAGTCACTAGTGAATTGAAAATTAAAACAGTGAGATACTGCCAGACACTTAGTAGAATGGTCCAAACAACAACACCAGATGCTGGTGGGGATGTGTAGCAACAGTAACTCTCATTCATTGCTGGTCAAAATGCAAAATAACGTAGCCACTTTTGAAGACAGTTTGGCAGTTTTTTTTACAAAACTAAACATACTCTTACCATACAATCTAGCAGTGATGCTCCTTGGTATTTACCAAATGAGTTGAAAATTTATGTCGGCACATAAATACGTACACAGATGTTTACTCATAATTGCTAAAACTTGGTAGATATCTTTCAGTAGCAAATGGACATATATACTGTGGTATATCCAGAAAATGGAAAATTATTCAGTAAATTAAATGAGCTATAAAGCCATGAAAAGAGATGAAAGAACCTTAAATGCATTTTACTAAGTGAAAGAAGATAATCTTAAAAGGCTACCTATTGTAGAGTCCAACTATATGACAGCAAAACTAGGGTGACAGTAAAAATGTCAGTGGTTTCTAGGGGTTAGAGGGAGAAAGTGATGGATGGGCAGAGCACAGAGAATTTTTAGGGAAAATAATCAATTGGTCATATATGTGGGAATCTATTTCTGGACTGCATTCTGTTCTGTTGATCTATATGTCTCTCCCTTCACTAATATTATAATGTAGCTTTGTAGTAGGCCTAAAAATTGTGATTCTTCCAGTTTCATTCTTTTTCAAAATTGCTTTGGCTTTGCTTTTCCATATGAGTTTTAGAATCAGCTTGTCTATGTCTACAAAAAAATCTTGCTGGGATTTAGATTGCAATTGTGTTTTATCTGTATATCCACTTTGGGAGAATTGGCATCTTTACTATTTTGGGTCTTGCAATCGATGAACATGAACTGTAATTTAACACATTATAAATATTGAGAATTGAAATGTGTTCTTTGTTTATAAACATTTAATAAAATCAGTTTGAACTTCTCACTGTATAACTTACAATATGGAGCAAGCATCTTGGGCTTTTTGTGATTTCTCTTATTGCTTTCTAAGTTTTGATTAGTTTCCAACAATTTGTCCTTTGTGCCACCAATGTTGTGGACTATTTTCAATTGTTCCCTTATATGAAGATTTTTCAATGTCACTTCCTTTGAGACATCTTCTTCCTTTTTGTCATTTACCACTTCCCTCATTTATGTCAATAAGTTCACCTTCACGGAGTTCTGGCTGCATATCCAGAGTCTCCTGAAGAGCAGTAGTGTTAACATTTTTATGGTCAGCTTTTTCTTCTTTTTTTTCTTTTTTGTCTTTTTCCGTGTCCGGCAACGGATCGCAACCCTCAGTGTTGCCCCCGTACCGGACCGAGGCCGGCCACGGGATCGCAACCCTCGGTGCTGCCCCCGCGCCTCGCTCAGCCAGTGAGCGGCCGGTCTGTATGGGGGATCCGAACCCTCGGGTGGGAGCGCCACCGCGCTCCCAAGTGGCACACTGTAGCAGTGCGCCACCGGGCCGGCCCCGTCAGCTTTTTCTTCTGTAACTCCATTTACATTGAATTCAAATTTCACTTCACTTCTGTATGGCACATTCATCTTTGTTGGCCAATTTTCTGATTACCCATTTTAAAAAAAATGTCACATGGATTTATCACTGGAAGACAAGGAGATGACACGATTGCATGCTTTGCTGTCTCTGCATGAACTGAATAATAGACATACAGTGACTGATCACTGACAGACTTTGAAAGAAGTTATTGATTGGTCATTGATTATGATGAACATCTGTTATTTATGTAGTGATTTGTGGACTGAAAAGCTGGAAGCAAAGTTTGTACTTTATGCAACCACTTATAGTAAAAATAGTGGAGTAACTAAAATTTGTACAGTGTTGTTGGGGAACTGATTTATTTAATTAAAATGTGGTAACTGAAATTCATGCATATTGGAACTGTTCAAGCTAGGGCTGCCCATGTGAGCATTTATTGCTATCAGTTTTCCTCTGAACACTGCATTAGCTGCACTGTACACAGTTTGAAATGTTGTATTTTTATTGTTGTCCACTTCAAATTGTTTTGCAATCTTCCTTGAGATTTTTTCTTTGCCCTATAGGTTACTTAGAAGTTTGTTGTTTGATTTCCAAGTGTGTGGTGTTTTTTTCTGTTATATTTCTGATATTTATTTCTAGTTTAATTCCCTTATTTCAGAGAACATACTTCGTATGATTTAAATTTTTAAAATTTGTTAAGGTTTGTTTTGTAACCCAGGATATGGTCTATTTTTGTATCTGTTCCATGTGTACGTGAAAGAAAATCTATTCTGCTCTTCTTTGGTGGAATGTTTATAAATGTCACTTAATTATAGTTGGTTGATGATGTTGTTCAGTTCCTTTATACTTGCTAACTTTCTACTATTTCTGTTGCTTGCTGAGAGAGCAGTTTAAAAAACTCCAATTATAATTGTGGATAGTCTTGTCTATTTCTTCTTACAGTCCTGTCAGTTTCTGTTTCATGTATTTTGAAGCTCTATTCTTAGGCACACACACATTTAGGATTGTTTTGTCTTCTTGGTGAATTGACTCTTTTATCATTATGTAATTTGCCTCTTTATCCCTGTTTATTTTCTGTTGCAAAGTCTACTTTGTCTGATATTAAGTCCACCACTCCAGCGTTATTTTGATTAGTACTTGCATGATATATCTTTCTATTTTTTTACTTTTAAACTACACAGTTCATTATAATGAGTTTCTCATAGATAGCCTACAGTTGAGCCATTTAAAAATACCTGTTTTGACAATTTTTGCCTTTTAATTGGTGTGCTTAGGTTACTTACATTTACTTCAATTATTGACATATTTGTGTTTAGGTTTACCATTTATTATTTGTTTTATTTTATTTTTTCTTTTTATTCGTTTTGTTTCCCTTTTCCTGTCTTCTTTTGTTTTATTTGAATACTTTTCAATATTTAATTTTGGTTTATCTAATGTATTTTTTACTGTATTTCTTTATATAGTTTATTTAGTAGTTGCTCTAGAGATTACAAGGTATATACTTAACCTTTTACAGCCTTCTTAGAACCTATATATATATATATATATATATATATATATATTTTTGTTGTTGTTGTTGTTCATTTGTTTTTGTTTTTTGACCAGTAAGGGGATCGCAACCCTTGGCTTGGTGTCATCAGCACCACACTCAGCCAGTGAGCACACCAGCCATCCCTATATAGGATCCAAACCTGCAGCCTTGGCGCTATCAGCACCGCACCCTCCCGAGTGAGCCACAGGGCTGGCCCAAAACCCAATATTTTTTAATGAAATGGAATTCAGACAACTTAACACTATATAGGTCCTAAAATTATTGCTTTTTTAAAAAAACTGGATTGTTAACTAACCGTGTAATGCCAACCCCCCTTACAACTTTTTTTTACCTTTTAGAAAGATATTGCCCAACATATGGGTATCTGGTAAGTAAAGAAGGAAAAGTAATTTATTCTAAAGTTTAAATTAATCGATTATAATATTGCTATTTTGGAAATAGTTTAAAAGTTTTGAAATAATTTGATGTGTGAAGAGTAGAGATGTATTAATATTGCACGTATTTGTGAAGACAAAATTAAATTAAAATTTGATTTGCAGGAATATTTTTTCCTCCAGATAACTAAGCAAATGAATGAATTAGAAAACACTAAACATAGAAAATAAGTGACAAATCAAAACTCATTCACAGAAAGCCTGTCACTTGCGATAGTACTTATACTTAGTTTCTGGAAAAAGAAAATAACCCAACTGTGACTTTTTGACATAATTAATAAAAATTTTGTCTTCCTTTTGATTTCTAACAATATTTTAGAGCAGGAACTAAAGGGGTTACTTTTATTACAATATACCAGTTAACATTTACGTGCTACTTATTTTCATATTTTAAGTGCTGCTTCTCAACAACTATATGAGTTTCCTCATTTTTCATATGAGGAAACTAAGAGATGGAGGTGTTAAGTAAGATCCCCAAGTCCGTACACCTTGAATTAAAGAGGCAGAATTAAACCTGAGTAGTGTGGCTTCAGAACCCACACTCTGAACCAAAACATTACCTGGTCTCTAGAAGAGAGGGCAGTAGTATTTTAGTATTCACAGCTTGAGAATCTTTAGAATACAGAGCTGTTTTAGAAAAGAAGTGCAATGCATTTTATGTGTTTGTGTCAGTGTCACTGTATGTGTTCATATACATAATTTTTTGCTCACAGTAACTCCCTAATTTGGTTAAGGATTTTGTGTTGGTTCCATAGTGAGAAAAAGATCCTGTCAGGCATTAGTGCATTCTAGTACTTTGCTGTTTACTTTCAGTGTTCACTTTGATCTCTTTACATATGGATATGTGTACAAATAGCATGAGACAACCATCATGTCTTGAATGCCACATCTGAGAAGTGCCACAAGATTACAGTCTTAAAACTTTAATGAGGAGAACCCAAGCTGGTAACATCTTGCATATGATTATAATCTCTCTCTCAAGTGGATCTTTTCTTATGTCATTTTCCATTTTTTTTGAGAGCTTAATTTAAGAACAAAATGCAGGAGTAGTTAATTGTTACCTTATTCTTTCATTTCTTATTTCGTTCCCACTCTCCTTCAAATGTTTTCTATAAAAATTGGTATGAAAGGGAAGGTTAGGCAAATCAAATTATTAAATGTTGCAATGTTCTGATAATCAGAACCAGCTTTACTGGTGTAGAATGTGCAAAAAATGTTTCACATTATACAAATAAGCTTTTCTTATTCTGCAGTAAAAAAACTGAAATATATTAGGCACTACATTTTTCAAATAATTTGAAAATTATTATCTACTTATATCACTAGATAAAAATTATCTACTGTGTTCATACATGACATGGAATGTCTTAATGAGGAATTAAAACTTAGGATGGGCGAATCTTTTGGGGAAAAATGTGCCCACAGATGTTAGGTTTCCTTCCTTTGTTCTTATGGAATCCCTGTCCCTTTCTAGATATTGAGAAAACAAAAAATGATAGCCAATCCCTTTGCAGCATTTACAATGCTTCCAAGTTTTATTTTCTTCTTCATAATAATGAGTGTATTTAGACTTCTGAGACAAATTTTTTTTCCACTGTCCAACGTTTAGTTTTCTTTTCTTGTCTATTCTTCAGCTAACTAGCCCTTAAATGATTTCATTCTAGTATATGTTAGAATTTTAACAATTGGCTTTAATTTAAGTATGTACATAATTTCACAGCAGGAGAGTTTTCAGAGGTTGGTGGAATCATGCAACTTATCCTTTTAATAGACATTTATAAAAAGCTGTCTTGGGCCGGCCCGGTGGCGCACTGGAGAGTGCGCTGCTTGGGAGCGTGGCGGAGCTCCCGCTGAGGGTTCGGATCCCATATGGAGACCAGTTCCCACTCACTGGCTGAGTGCGGTGTGGGCGCAACACTGAGGGTTGCGATCCCGTTGCCGGTCCCTGGTACGGGCGCGACACCGAGGGTTGCGATCCCGTTACCGGTCAGTAAAAAAGACAAAAAGGTAAAAAAAAAAAAAAAAAAAGCCGTCTTGGTACATATTCATATGTATACAAAATAGGAGTTCTAATATTTTATGTGTGTGGTAAATATGATGATGCTGGAAAGTACATACAGTGGCAGTCCCCGTTAGAGTGACCTTCCATTATAACTACACTGGCTGCATGAATGATCTGTTTGCATGGCTTCGAAGACCCTCACTTACCAGAGCATTGCTAAACCCTGAGCCCTAGTGTGTCATCAGTGACATTTTCAATCCAACAAACTCAAAGATGAAGGTATGCAAGTAGAAAATCACTTATATATATCAGTATAACTGGCTTCAGCAAAAAGAGCTGGGTTTTACTAAATTTTCATTTTGTACTGGAGAGATGAAAATTTCATTTTGAACAAAAGTGGAGAGAGAAGTTATGCGATTGACAGCTAATCTGATTTGTGATTATGTTTTGATGTAAACCATGATTGCTAATAATAGATAAATAATTTCTTGGTGTAAATTTATTCTTTTTTTTTTTTTTTTTTAAAAAAAAAAAGATGACCCGTAAGGGGATCTTAACCCTTGACTTGGTGTTGTCAGGACCACGCTCAGCCAGTGAGCAAACCGGCCATCCCTATATGGGATCCGAACCCGGGGCCTTGGTGTTATCAGCACCGCACTCTCCCGAGTGAGCCACGGGCCGGCCTGATTTATTCTTTTTCTAATGTTTTCATCAGGGCTTTCAGCAAACATGCTCTTTCTCACATGATTTCCCAGTATACTCATGGTTCAGAGATTTAATCACATAATATAAATTATATAAATTAAGAAGTAAGAATCATTAAGGAATAAGCAATTTCAATATTTTCTTTTTGTTCTTAGAATAACACACATAACTTCCTCTCTGTTTCAAAGAGAAGATGGAAGATGTGAATAGTCAATTGAACAACTCACTCAGATAATACAACAAGACAGTCAAGGATTAAAAAAAAATACACAGGAGTATAAATTCTGTCATTTCCTTGACTATTATTTAAATTATCCAAAAATTGACTGACAGTATTTTTATTAGATGTACCTTTCTTTCTTTTGTTAATAATAGTTGGAAAAATCAGACCAAAGACAGATTTAAATAATCAACAAATGGTTCAGACAAACCCTTGTGTGCTTACAATAGCCAACATACGGAGAATGATAATCTGTGCTAGGAATACAAAAATGAATAAAGAAATGGTTGCTGTCCTGGAGGAGCTGGGGAGATGGGGAGATGGAGAGTTACATGTATGAACTGTTAATTTGATAACTATAGATATATTAAGTTGTAGGGCAAGACAGAGCAAATGATCATTAATCCAGGCTGGATAGTTGGGAAGGAAAGAAGAAGCATCATGCAGAAAAGCACAAAAGTCCAAATGTTTGTGCAAATGGCCTGGGAGTAGAGAATAATCCAGTGCACTCAGACAACAGAGTGTAGGAAAAAGCACAGGGACAGTCCCCAGGCTCTATACTGTGAAAACCCTGGATGCCATTTGGGAGGGAAGACATGGAAAGAAGGGTGGTTGAGAGACTTTATCACTGGTGTTCTCTCTCTTACTGGTGAGTAGACGTGTGAGTTAGTTTTGATAAAAATGCTGAATTTGATTGACAAAAATATAATGACTAAAACTATTTACTTGATGTAGAAGATAGTTTACATCAAATCTTACTTCATATTAGGCTGCATGGCTTTTCATCTTCCCTTCTGCCCCCGATATTTTGCTTTTTAATTCCAAACAAATAGTGATAATAGTGACTTATTTTAAAAATCACCCCAAAATTTACTTCTAATGGACTGATTTTGTGACATTTGGGTGCATGTATGCACAAATAAAATAAAATAAAATAAAATAAAATAAAATAAAATAAAATAAAATAAAATAAAATAAAATAAAATAAAATAAAATAAAATAAAATAAAATAAAATAAAATAAAATAAAATAAAATAAAATATTTTCTGGGCACAAAACAGATTATTCAACAACTATATACAAAATTGAAGCAGCAAGATACTTTCGTGCAAAAATTTTTTTCTCTTTATCAAGAAATGTCATGTTCTTAAGGGAAATAAACATATGTTCTAAAGCTATAACTTTCTTCTAAAGAGAATTTGAAGAAAGCCAGTTTTTCCCCATGATGTTATCCAGAATTTTAATTATGTCATTCAGAGAAAATTTGCCATGATTAGGAAACATCAAAGCATTTAGAACAAGATAAGTTGAGGTTTCCAAAAAGAAAAGTAATTCATGCACTTCTCTAGATATTCGAAGGCTCTTGTGCACGTGCAGAGCCTTAGAGGCAAATTTACTCAAGCACTTAAAGTGTTAAATAATTCAATGTGTGAATATCAGTTTCATTCATAAAACCCATTGTTTTTGTGGAAGTTTGGAACAAAATTAAATTAATTTTATTTTGACTTATCAACATTTTCAATTGAACAACCAAATCCTCTTTTCCTTACAAAAAAAAAAAAAAAAAAATGAGGAAAAAAAAAAAAAAAAAAAAAAAAAAAAAAGAAAAGAAAAGAAAAAAAGAAAGAAAGAAAAGAAAAAGAAATCACAAGTCTACACATACGTAAATACATCTTGATGTTTTTTAGTTTGTTTTTGGCATTAAGCAATATAATGAAGTAAAGGAAAGAAGAGAGGATATGCAGTCTTCTGTTACAATTAACCATTACATTAAAAATGAATATTCCAATACCTGAACTGAGGTTGGAGACAAAATCAATAAACTTTACTAGCACAAGTCTTTAGACAACATCAGAACAGACAAGTGAGTTTTTTGTTTAAGAGAGCAAAAAAAAAGAAGAAAAAAAAAAAAAAAAAGGTGAATATACCAGAACAAAAAGAAGCCAAAGACCACAGAGAATGATCTGTGTGTGAAAGGAAGGTGTCCAGCGTTCTTTTGCAGCTGCGTCCCTCTTGGCTGGTAGACAGCTCCACTATGAATTTGGACCTGTGCCAATGGGCTTGCCATATTAAACGATGTGCAGACAACTGCACTGACAGTTGGTAAGGTTCATGCTGTTGTATTAAGTGTCACACCTCATAGGCCTACTGAGTAAGTGCACGCCTAGCAAGTAAGCAAAAATATTCACACTCAGAACAGATTGCCTGGGTAGCAGGTATTTCTCAGTTTGTGTCCTGGGCAGAAGGCTCCAATGCAGAGCTCTGCTGGCAACCCAGTCTGGTCACGATCTTTTCAACAAAAATGTGAGTGCCTTCTGTGTTCTAGTGAGGAGAAAGGTGCAGACAGCATGGCGAGGCTTCCACTCTCAGATCATCTGTAAGACAGACATTCATGGAAGAGTAAAGAAAGAAATAAGATAATTGCAGATTGTGACTATTTTTTTAAAGAAAATCAGCAAGGTGATGCCTTAAGAGAGTAACCGGGACAGTGGCTTCACAGAAAGTGACAAGAAGAATAAATAAAACTTTACAGTCAAGGTTAAGTGAGACTTAGGGATGAGACTGTGCTAGACATCCAAGAAGCCATGGGGAAAGAATTCCAGGGGAAGGGCAAAACCCCTGCAGGGGTAAAGGACCTTTTATCTGTCCAACAGATGTGGATACGCAAAACCTAAATGAAATGACAAGGGGCAAAGAAATTCCTGACCTGATAGCTTTTGTTCAGTAACTGACAGGAAAAACTTGGTCCCATCAGAAACCATTATTTGGACATGTTCTGAGACTATGGGGTGGCACTGGTGGCACCTGTATTTCAACTTAGCTTCTGTAGCACATGTGCCATTTGAGATGGCTTGATCTTTGAGAACCAGATGAAATTGACTAGAACCCCTTCCCACTGGCAGTGGAAGATAAGGAGGCGCAGCATTTTTCCTAATCTTCTCTGGCTCAGAGTCTGCTTTTGCTGAAGAAATGCAGAAAACAGCTCAATTAGCCATTTTAAGAATTCTTATCCTTTTCCTCACTGAGTTGCTCCCAATGAGGACGATCAAGCACACAAGGCATTTGTGTTAGTCCTCAACATTTTTGAAGACGCAGGGTAACAGAAAGGGAGGTTATGCCTCAGCCTTCCAGCAGATGACCTGTTAAGTTGAATAGTTGACTTTCTGTTTCTGTGGAGTCCCTTGGGCATTTCTGTCAACTCAGATTCTGGGTTTCTCCCCTATTTCCTGTCTCTTTTATCTTCTCTTTAATAAAAGTTAAAGAAAAGTGTTAATTGATAAATAATAATTGCATATACTTATGGGGTAGAAGGTGATGTTTTAATATTATGCATACATTGTAGAATGATTAAATCAAACTAATTAACATATCCATCACCTCACTTACTTTTGTGTGTGTGTTGAGAACATTTAAAATCTATTATTTTAGCAATTTTGAAATGTACAGTACATTGATATTGACTATGGTCACCATGCTGTGCAAAAGTTTCATTTAGAGAGGAGGGATAAGTTTTAGTGATCTTTCCTTTTTACTGCTCTGAGCAACTCCAACAAAATGCTGCTGGGCTATTTTTAAAGTTGCTCACATTTACTCCATCAATCAGGGTTTGGCACTGCCAGGCAGAGTGGGTGGCAGCTGGCATGGGGTGACTTGAAAGATTTGCCTGCCCCAGAGTATTTCCACTGGTCAGACTGTATCTGCAATTCTCACTATTACAATCATTCTTTTGTCTCACCGTGACCTCTGCAAAGGCCCTGAGTCTGCTTCTTGAAGGAAAGAAAACTCATAATGAGTTTTCATGCACCATCAGCTATTACAATTTTTTTGAAAGGGCAAAGTAGTTCTTCAGATTGGTTGGAGATCGAAGACAGAGAAGGGGCAGACTGGGAAAATAGCCTGAGCTCCTAGCAGGAAAGCAGCTTGATCCATACTGAGTCAACCCCGATGCCTGGGGTGAGGTTCAGAGTGTGCTCGGATTTAGAACAGGGTGGATTTGCAGGCACAGAGTGGAGACAGGGACTCCAAGGTAGGACAGATTTGTGCACATGAGTGTGGTATATACAGTTCAGAGGATGAAAGTTGTTGGCTATTCAAATTTGCTTATGATCCTATAACCCAGACTGATTCACTGCCCCTGCCTGACCTTAGAGGAATTTTGCAGACAGACACCCCCACCCCATCATGATCTTGCCAAAGCTAAGTAGCTTGGATAACTCTGTATTTCAGCTAGAGGCAAGAATCTATACAGAACATAGAGTTTTGCTGCTTTGCTTTTCATTTACCCTTAAGAATTTTCACAGTCAATACAATCTTTAGTTTTTTCCTCCCAAAAGGACTCAGTAGATTACTTTACTTCCTTAATATTGACTTATTTAAAATTCTAGTTTTAGCTGAGAGTAGTTAATCCTTAGTTTTTCCAAATACAGCAAAAACACTGATTTTAAAATGTAAGGGGTCCAAATTAAACGAGTACTAGTTATTCGGTATCTTATTTATCTACAGAGCATCTAGCAATCCTCTTTCTTTAAACAAAAAACCATTGAGATTATGGTGTAATAATTTATGTATAAATTTCTGATACTGCTTTTAGGATTTTTAAAGTTGTGGTGATTCTATCTTGATTTCCTCCCTAGGTTACAAGTTTTGGGAAAGCTGGTACTGATTCCCTAACATTTTTAAAGAAAAATAATCATGGCTGAGTTTATGTCTGAAAATTTGAAATATACTGAGCAGTCTAAAAATATATAAGAGAATCAGTATAAAAATAAAATAAAAAGTACCTTGAATCTTTCTGCCACTACCCAGAATTATTAACTATTAATATGTTGGTCTACTTCTTTCTTGTGTTTTTTCTACATAGATATGTTAGTGCATGTATAAATGTATTCCGTATTTTAAAGAGATCTGCTTACCAGTCATTGTCTGCTCTGCGGGCCAAATAGACCTTGTCCCAGGCCATTGTATGTTCTCCAGGCCCACTGAGTCCCCGTAAAAATCATTTACTCCTACAGTCCCCATCTCCCCTTTCCCTATGAAATTTAGTATTTAAGCTTCTGTACCCCACTGGAAAATTGGGAAATTACTCTCTTGGGATCCCCCCATGTATTGCCCCCTCCCAGCACATTAAAACACTAAAAGTTGTTATGCCTTTTCATCATATTAATCTGTTTATCAGTTGATTTTTCAGAGAAACTTCATGGGTGAAAGGGGAATTTTTCCCTTGGCCCCTACAGCACCATATAAAGGCTTTCCTCTCAGTCTCTCTCCTTCCTCATTCCTGCCACCTTGGCTTAGCCTCCAAATAAACTAACTGCGACCAAATCCTTATTCTAGGCTCTCCTCTTGGGGGAACCCTAACTAACACATCATCTTGTTCCCTTCCTCCTCAACAATGTCAATTTCTTCCCCCTTCTTCTGTAGAACATTCAATTAACTAACTCAGCCATTATGTATGGAGTACTGACCACGTGCCAGGCAGTGCCACTGGGGGCTGAGGATAATGACTCAGATTCTGGTCACTATGGAGCGACATTCTAGTGGGGCAGGCAGAATAAATAAGTAAGAATGAACACAATAAATAAGTAAGATATTAGACTTCATAGATGCTAAGGAGAAAAAAGTAAGGGAGATAAGACATGGCTGGGGGAAGGGGTGGGGTGTAATTTTGTATAGTATGGCCAGGGGAGGGCTTATTGAAAAGGTCTCATTTGAATGAAGATATAGAGAAGGTGAGGGAGTGAGCCATGATGTTATCCGTAGGAAAAATCTTTCATCTGAGGAAACAGCAAATACATGTGCGCTAAGGTGGGAGCACTTCGGGAGCATTTAGGAAACTGAGATGGCCAGTGTGGCTGAAGCAAGGAGGAGATATGGTCACAGAGGTAGCAAGGTACCAGATCACACAGGAACTTGAAGGTCTTTGGTATTTACTTTGAGTTTGGTGGGAAGTTGCAGGAGAATTTTGAGCAGAAGAATCTCAGCATCAAAAGGCTGCTCTACTGCGAGTAGTCTTCAGAAAGACAAGGGTGGAAATAGAAACCAGTTAGGAGTTATTGTGATAACCCAGGAGACAGGTGCTGGTGACTTGGACCCGAGTCTTAGCATGAAGGTGGTGAGAAGGATTTGGTTCTAGTTATATTCTGAAGCTGGAGTTGACAGAATTTGCTGATGGATGGGTGTGAGGGTGAGAGAGGTAGGGAGTCATGGATAGCTGCCATGTGTTTGGGCTGAGAAACTGGAAGAGTTGGGATTGCCCAACACGGGGGAGTGAGCAAGAAGGGAAGGTTTGAGGTGGTCTACAGGAGCTCAGTTTCCCACATATTAAATATACGTTGTCTATTTATTACTCCCCAGGGGGAATGTCAAGGAAAGAAGGTGGTTGCATATATAAGTGGTGGATTTAAGAAACATGATCAGAGCTGGAGATATAAATTAGAGAGTCATTAGTATATAGATAATATTTTGAAATGCTGGGACTGGGTGAGATTTCCGAGGGAGTATGTATAGATAGAACAGAGAAGATATCCAAGGACGACGTATTAGTCTGCTAGAGCTACCATAACAAAATTCCATGGGCTAGGTGGCTGAAACAACAGAAATTCATTTTCTTATGGTTCTGAAGGCTGGAAGTCCAAGAGCTAGGTACTGGCAGGGTTGATTTCTTCTGAGGCTTCTCTCCTTGACCTGAAGGTGGCATCTTCTTGCTGTGCCCTCTCATAAGGCTAAGCACACAATGGGTGAGCACTATCTAGTTATAGGCAAAGGGTACAGATGCAAGAGGAGTGACAAACTGGGATATTATTACGTTTCATCTACCATAGGAGTAATTTTTATTTCTTTTTCTTCTACATTTCTGCATTTTATAATGTTTCTACTGTAAATACCAGAAGCTTGTTTAATAAAGGAAAATTTCCAAAGAACAGGTTGAAATCATTAAAAACTTAGGACAAACTCAGGCATCCCTCAGTATCCATGGGGGATTGGTTCCTATACCCCCCATGGATACCAAAATCTCAGAAGGCTCAAGCCCCTGATATAAAATGGCACAGTATTTGCACATAACCTATGCACAGCCTCTCATATACTTTAAATCATCTTTAGATTACTTATAATACCTAATGCAATTTAAATGTTTAAATAGCAAATAGTTATTATACTGTATCATTTTTTATTTATATTATATTTTACTGTTGTCTTATCCTTTTTCTTTTATTTTCTTCTGAATATTTTCCATTCAAGGTCAGTTGATTCCACGAATGCAGAATCCATGAATATGGAGGGCCAACTCTACATTATACACATTTGGTTATCACATTGGCTAAGGTACTTACCAATTTATTAATATTTGCCATAACAGCTAACCTGCTTGAGTGCTCAGGTAGCTCTCCCACTGGGTAAGTCCCCCTTTTCCTTTTTCTATTTACTGTGACCAGAGCTGATAATTGAATGCATTCTGGCTGAGATTAAGTGCTGTGTGCTGTCCTGCCAGGGACTGAACCCAATGAATTGCCTATTTCTGTAAGCTTTTTAAAGTGAGTTTGAGATTCCACAAAACCCTAAGACAATGCATCAGAGTCTACTCATTTATTTTCTTCTTTTCACATGAAATTTTTATTGTCCAAAGGATCTTCATGCTTTTAGAGAGACATGAGGAAGATAACTTTGGACAAACACAGGACTGCATTTGAAGATGTTTGTTATTTTTCCATTGTAACTTATGGCTAACATGTTCAGATTCTGATCATGGAACAGTATTTACCACGGTTTTGGTTCAGTTGTCAAAACTGAAAGAAATGCCGCCTTGCCAGAGAGGTCTTTGCAGGCCATCCATTTAAAATAGATGCCCCCCTCAATCATTCTCTACTTCACTCTCTTGTTTAGTATCTTTCGCACAGCCACCACTATTAACAGCTATTTAATTATCTGACTGTTTATTCATTTATTTTCCTTTTTGTTTCACCTGCATGTAAGCTTCTTAACAGCACGGACCACACCTGTCCTGTTCATAGCGGTGCCCTTAATGACCAGCACAATGCCTGTTTATTTATTTAATTAAATTTTTTTTGATGGCTGATTGGTACAGGGATTGAACCCTGGACCTTGGTGTTAACAGCAACTGAGCTAACTGGCCAACCCTCATAATTGAAATATTTACATCTGAGAATTATACGTATTAATTATCCAACTCATCTTTGTTTTTTATTTGATGGTTATAAGATTAAAAAAAACCAAACAAACAAGCAACACAGCTTTTTTTTTTTGGTTAAAAATAGACAGTTGCATCTCTGCTAAGAGACCCCATCCAAAAGTACCTTCAATATACATCTGGTTAATCGTAAGTAGTATTAACTCTTTAGTAGTGGTGGGGTTGTAAGCTCAGAATCAGAAGTACAGATGATTCTAAAACATTCCTGGTGAAACAGCTGTCTGGGATTCAAGGTCATTGAGGTACAGGTGCTGTAAACTTTCCTGATTCTGAAGAAAATCTGTATCTCAGAATCTGCTCAGTAAAATACTGCTCCATTGTATTGGCTGACTTGTGAGGATGTGTTTGTGTGCATGTGGTGTTTGTACGTGTTTGTGTCGGTGAGTTGGCATGGTTAAGATGATGTGAAAACAAATGAAAAGGTCACAATAAGAAAACATTAGAAAAACCCAGTCATCCTTTTTCTCAAGGGAAATAAAATAGTCAAAAACACCTTGCCGCTATTTAAAGCTAATGCATTTTAAGCCATAGTGTTTCCTATTCAAGAGTGAAAATAAGTGTCAAGAAGTGATTTAGATGATATTTTTTCTTGGTCTTAATTTTGATCTGAGATTGCTGAAATTTTCCAGTAAACAGTGCCCAAATAATATTCAATGCTAGGCAGTGGCCCAAAGATTTGTCACAAAGGGCTGGGGGGGCCACAGCCTTGGGTAAATTTGGGTAATGTTCTGCTCTACATTTCCTCCTTGAATTTCCACTTTTATAAACTCATTTGTCTCTTTTGGTCCCGATTTTTATTTCTGTCCAGGACTCATGAACAGAAGTCACCGCCTTTCATCTAAAAACACCAATGTGGGCCAATTCCCTTTTCACTGCTGGTCAGTACCTCCCGAGCCTTTGCATTAGTTTGCTAGGGCTGCCGTAACAAAACACTGCAGGCTGGGAGGATTAAACAGGAATTTATTTTCTCACAGTTCTGGAGGCTGGAAGTCTAAGATCAAGGAGTCTGGAGAATGATGGCCATGAGGGAAGGATCTGTTCCAGGCCTCTCTTTTTGGCTTGTGAATGGCCTTTTCTCTGTGTATCTTTACATCATCTTACCTCTGTATATTTGTGTGTCCAAATTTTCTCTTCTTATAAGGACACTAGTCATATTGGGTTAGGGCCCACTGTAATGACTTCATTTTGGTTTAATTACCTCTCTAATGACCTTGTCTCCAATATTACCACATTCTGAGGTATTAGGGGTTAGGATTTCAATGTGTGAATTTTTGAGGAGCACATATTTCAGCCCATGACAACTTGTCTCAAGTAGAGTCTGCCCCCTTGCTATTGTGGATCCAGTTCTAAACAAGATGGGTGACAGAATAAGGGCCATGGGCTCATTAGCTCGAGGGGTTTGTCTAAGTGGGTCTGGGCTGAGACTCCAAGACTCACATGGCCACAGAGATGGGATCTTCTCAAAGTCCTAATGAGTTTTCCAAATATGCGTATCTGGTCCTTTCCATTGGTTACTGAATGCATGCTCCGGCTGCCCTATATCTTAGTCTGTGTGGGTGGTAACTAGATATTCTGCTTAGCTTTTGAAAAACTTCTCTCCTTTGAGTGGAAGCTCTCACCTGGGGTTGAAGATCAGAATGCTTATAGAGCTTCTTCAGAAAAGAAGAAAAAGAAAAGATATGCTTTTATTAAAATAAACAAACAACATTACTGTATTAGTCCATTTCTGTTGCTTATAACAAAAATATCTGGAACTGGGTAATTTATAAGAAAACAAAACTTATTGCTTACAGTTTCAGAGGCTGGGAAGTCCAAAGTCCAGGGAACACATTTGGTGAAGTCCTTGGTGATGGCAATAGTGACTCAGGGGTCTCACATGGCAGAAATGGCAGAGCATAGAGAGAGACTCTCAAATGCTCTCCTTTTAAAGCCCTCAGAAGTATGCTCATGAACTTGGGTATGGTCCTTACAATCTAGTCACCTCTTCAAGGCCTCACCTTTCAATTATCGTAATAGGATTTCCCACCCTTAACAGTTATAGTGGGGATTAAGCTTCAATGAGGTTGGGGGGCGGGCATCCAGTCTACAGCTATTATAGATGAAATTCTGATACAGATCTCTAAAAAACAATGTCTCCCCTACTACCAAGTGCTGCTTGAGGTCTCACACCAGAGAGAGCGACTAGCACTGACATTTATGTGTTAACAAGCAACACCACCTTCCAGAATCTGCTGTTTGTACAGAGTCACTGCTTAGATGCTGATGTGGATTGGATGTCTCCCTAAAGTTCACTGAGACTTAACCCCCATTGTGACAGTGTTAAGAGGGTGGAAAATCCTATTATGGTAATTGAAAGGTGGGACCTTGAAGAGGTGATTGGATTGTGAGGGCCATGCCCTAGTGAGTGGATTAATCCATTGATAGTTTAATGGTGGTCATGGGCATGGTTCTGATGGCTTCAAAAGAAGAGTATGTGAGAAGCTCTCTCTCTCTCTCTCTCTCTCTCTCTCTCTGCCTAAGCCACCCACTATGTGACACCCTGCATTCCTGAAGAGTGTCACCACCAACAAGGCCCTCACCAGATATATTCCCTAGACATTGGACTTCCCAGCCTCTGAAACTAAGCAATAAATATTGTTTCTTTACAAATTAATATTGTTTCTCTACAAATATTGTTTCTTTACAAATTATAGCTCCAGGTATTTCTGTTATAAGCAATAGAAATGGACAAATACAGATGCCAATTAAATATTAACAACAATTAAGACTGAGTCTTGCTTCACCACCTCCCCAAGCAAAAAAATAACAGTAATAATAATATTACCATTTATTGACTATTCACTAAGTGCTAATCATAACTCTACAAGGTAGATAATGTTTTTATTCCTGTTTTTCAGATAAGAAAACTTAAGTCTTAGGATGTCTGTCTTAGTCCATTTGGGCTGCTACAAGAAAATACCATAAGATGGGGTAATTTATAAACAACAGAAATTTATTGCTCATAGTTCTGGAGGCTGGGAAGTCAAAGATTAAGGCAGCAGCAGATTCAGTGTCTTGGTGAGGGCTCCCTCTCTGCTTCATAGATGGTGGCTTCTTGCTGTGTCCTCGCTTGGTGAAAAGGGTGAACAAGCTCCCTTGGGCCTCTTTTGTAAGGGCATTATCCCATTCTTGAGGGCTCTGCTCTCATCACCTAATCACTTCCTAAAGGTTGCACCTCTTAGGAATATTGCACTCGGTGTCAGATTTTAATATAGGAATTCTGGGGAGACTGAAATATTCAGACCATAGCAATGTACAAGTAGATTATTTAAGTCAACCAAATAGTAAATGGTTCATACTGTATTTGAATTTGGGTATACCTGAAACTTAAGCACACCCTTAACCAGTTCGCTATACTGCTAGCTATTCTCCTGTAGCTTGCATCTATAGCCAAGTGGTCATCCCTAACCCATGTAGGCTGGTTTTTGAAATCTGACCCAACCTTGCCAGATCATTTGGAATCTCAGCATGTCTTGAGGAAAATGCCTCTGTGATATAACACAGCTACTGGCTCCTGCAAAATGTGTAGCCCTCAGCTTCTGTTATTCTTCTTCACATTCTTCTTTCTGGCTTGCTACATATTGTCCTACTGCCTGTGCTTTGCATTTAAAAGGCCATCTTCCAAAACACCAACACCATTTCTAGGAGGACTGAAATTTTCATTTGCGAAATAGTCAATGAGTATTTTGTGCCATAATCTCAAATGTGTACAATAATCAACTCTTAGGAAAATCTTGCTGTTAATGCAGACACAGTATATGCAGCAGACATCTGCCCAATTACAGTATTGGTAATAGAAAAACCTCTTATAATCCACAGCTCATAATATGTTATTGCAAGGAAATGCTTCTTAGCAGTTTTCATAGAATCCTGTCTTTTGCACAACAATAAAAGGTAATCCTCCATTTCAGTGCAGCTATTGAGCAAATTGAAATTGCCTTTTTAAGTTTGAGAGGACAAAAGTGTAGTTAAGAATATTTGGCTTGAGATAATTGCTTATACTGTTGGTGAAAGCCAAAGTTGTTTCTTATAAAGCAATAACCATTGCATTTTAAATAAGTAACACAGATGGGTTTCACTCTGTGCATAGATAAATAGTTGCATGAAAATCAAATTTTTGTAAATGTAATTACGTAATACTTATACATTACTTATAAGAAATGTATTTAAAATGTTAAACATTTAAAACACTAGCAAAATGTTTGTTTATATAAATAATTACTTGATGTTCACTAATATAACTTTGGTTATTTAATTACAGTAGTAAATTTGTTTTAAAAAGGAACATATACAGTATACAAATAAAGTACACATATATATCTTATATAACTTTGGGGAAAACAGTACTTTTTTTCCCCCCAAAACTGTAAATCTAATCTTTTAGAAATTGCAAATTTTTAAAATTGTAAATGTAATGTTTGATATTTGAAAAATAAATGCATTGAATTACAGGAAATAATATATTATTATGACTTAAGGTGTGGCAAAAGCTAGCAACTACAAAAAGGAAAAAGAGAAAACAGAGCTTTTTTGCTTAAGTTAAGGACCAATTTTATATTTGTATTTATATATTTTTTAATTTATGTATTTATTTATTTTTTGGCAGCTGGCCAGTACAGTGATGGAACCCTGGACCTTGGTGTTATTAGCATCACTCTCTAACCAACTGAGCTAATTAGCCAGCTGCCCCTACCCCCAACTTTATATTTTTAGTCAAATATTTCATAGTGTTCTACCTGTTTCTTGGAAAGTTTTACTTGGACAATTTTGCCTTCTGTATCATGCCATCTTATTCCATGAAGTGTAACTGTTGAAGTAATTTTGAACTCTTTCCCTAGTAAGTCAGAAGTAAAACGTCATACTTCCTTTCTTTACAATTGACCCAAACCAATTCTGTCTCATGAACTAAGACTAAAACTATAGTAAGGTTTTCTCTGGTTAAAGGTTAAATAAATGAATGGATGATGAGTAAATATATCCTGGTTACCATGAAAACTTCTAACCTGCGATATCTGCTTTTGTAAACGGGCTTGCTCTAACTTAGCAACAATGAAGCCATCTTAGAAGCTGTTACAGCAAGACACACCTTGCCCCCCTCCCCCGGGCCAGCTAGACACATGGGATGTTCTGCTAGCTTGCAAGAGCTGAGAAATGTAGGTTGCGTTAGAACATAAAACTTTCCACATAAGCATGTTCTCTAAGGAACCTCTGGGGAGGGGTCTTATCACACCTGGGGAAGTGGGGCAAGAAGTGTGGTTGCTTGAGGAGGGGTCTCTGAGAATTGGCCTACTTCTCCCCTACACAGGAAGAGCTCAGAGCTGACAGCCTGTGGTTTTCTTGCTAACACAGGCACAGGCTTGTAACCACAGAGCTATGAGGTACAGAAGTACTTAGCTGATTTTATATCTCTACATAGCTAAGTCAAACCAGCAAATGGCCAAGTGTTCATCAGTAAAGAAGTCAGGAGGGAAATCACCTAGAAATGGATGGGTGCCAACCAATGAGCTTTAAGGTCACTTAAGTTAGCCAATAAACACTGCTTATTACTTTGTCTCCTGGCTGCCAGAAAAGTTGTCCCAGAAAAATGTATAAAAAGACAGCTAAAAAGCCTAACGGGGTCTCACCCCAGCTTGGCGGTGAGAACCCAACGCGTTGGAAATAATAAACCTCTTGCTGTTTGCATTGCTCGTGGTCTTGTGGTCTCTTCGAGGTGAGTCTTCCTGTTCTATGTGAGATTGGGATTCATCCCAAATCTTACAACCACAGCAAATCTCTCTCATATTTATCTGATCATCAAGGTCAAGTGAGATTTAAAAAAAACCAAAAAAACCTATGTTACATCTGGAAAATACAAAGCAAATATATATACTTGTTCTTAACTAGCTAGAGATTACACATTATATTATCTTAAATTTATTATAATGAGAAGTTGCATTTATTTAAATCTACACACACATTTTAATGGGTTGAATGATAGTCCCCCCAAAAGATAAGTCCATGTTCTAATACCATGAACCTGTGAATGTGACCTTATTTGGAAAAAGGGTTTTTACAGAAATAATAATAATGAGATCATCCTGGATTATCCTGGTGGACCCTAAATACAATTACAAGTGTTCTTATAACAGAGAAGACACAGAGACAGCGGAGAAGGCCATGTGAAGGCAAAGGCAAAGATTGTTGTCATGCAGCTGCAAGCCAAGGACCACCTGGAGCCACCAGCAGCTGGAAGAGGTGAGGAGGGATTCTCTCCTAGAGCCTTTGGAGGGAGTGCAGCCCCAGGGGGATGGCCCAGCTGACAACTTGATTTTGGACTTCTGGTTTCCAGAATTATGAGAGAATAAATGTCTATTGTTTGAAGCCACCAGGTTTGTGGTAATTTGCGACAGCAGCCCAAGGAAACTAATACAGCTAGCATACAGGCAGAGACTAATATGCTAATGAAAACAAATAACTTGTCCCTATGATCATGCTGGGCAGTGAGGAAGAAAACAATTATGTTTTGAGGTATACCATACACCCCATAAAGTACACAGATACCAAGTGATGAATTTTTACATATATTTATTTGAATTTACACACACACACACGCAAATGCTGTAACTGTTAACAGCCACCCAGATAAAAATATAGAACATTTCCAGCATACCAGAAAGTTCCCTTGTGCTCCTATCCTGTCCAAACCTACCTATCCACAATCCATTCCCAAAACAAATATTCTGACTTTTTGCAAGACAGATTAGTTTTGCCAGTTATTAGACTTTATAAAAATCTGATCACAGTTTGTACTCTTTTGTGTTATTTTTGCATATTATTATGTCTGTAAAAATCATTTATATTAATTGTATTAAATAAGAGGACCTTTTCTTTTTAATTGCTAGGTAGGTGAATATTCCACAAAATCTATTTATTCTACTATTAATGGACATTTGTGTTGCTTCCAGTTTTAGGTGATTTTGAAGAAAATTGCTAAGAATATTCTGGTCTTGTTTTGTTAATGGATGTAGCCATTTATATCTCTTGGGTATATATGTAAGAGGGGAATTATTTGGTTATAGGGTAGGCAAGTATTTAGTTTTAATAGATACTATCATGAACTATTCCAACATTATTGTATCAATTCACAGTTTTGCCAACAATGAATGGGAGTTTTAGTTGTTCCACATCCTTGTCAACACACAGAATTGGTAGCCTTTTAAATTTTAGTCATTCTGGTGGGTGTTTAGAGGTATATTATTTTGGGTTTTAATTTGTACTTCCTTATTGAATAATTATATTGAGCATTTTTCATATGTTTATTGGCCATTTTGATAGCCTCCTTTATAAAATGCCTGTTCAAGTCTTTTGCCCACTAAAAAAATTTTTTTATTAGTGAAAATTTCTCTCTACTTTAGTTGAGCAAATCAGGGGCAGAAAAATAATCACTCCCTTTATGGGTGGAATTTAATTTTTCTGTCCATTGATTTATTCCCAGAGAGCTTTAAATCTTGCTTCATTGTGCTCACCTTTGCATACATCATGGGTTTTGACTCTGGTTCTTTAGTTTGCCTATCTTAATTTTAATCAACAAAATGCTTTTTAAATACAAAGCTGTTGTTATAGTGTCTGATATCAGAATGTATAATCCTTTGGATGGTATATAAATGAGAAATTTCTACAAATTGATAATTAAGAATTAATTTATATTAATATCATCACTGCAATGATATTATTATGATAATGGTATTATTAATATTAGTAATTAATAAAAGATTAAAAGATTTATGTAAAGTTGGACACTCAAGATTGGTGTTAGAACTCCCCTCCAACTACTCTTCATTCAGCTTTTGTGAACTCAGTAGAAACTGTTTCATATTTTTCTACTTTTAAATTGTTCTTGATTTATTTTCTTTGCACATAATAAATGTTCTTAGACAATAAAGCCATTGTAAGTAATGAAGAGAATAAATTGTTTTCTTGGTTGTTAAAATAGCATGATATGTTTTTATGCCCTGAGGCCAGGAGACCCATCTACTGTTTAAAATAATGTATTCAGAACATTTAGTATTACATATTATGAAAAAATAAATCTCAGAGGAATAAATAACTTGCTTTTATAATAAATTAAAAAGCTTTATCTTCCTAATTACAAAGGCCAATACTAGAAAACTAGAGCTAGATAGGCTCTCTGGATTTGTCGTGTCATTTTGTTGTTTTGATGGGGAGAAAAAGAGAACTTGCCTAATGCTGTTTTTCCATATGGCCTTATCTTGGGAGCAGTCATAAGATTTTAACAGAAAGTGTAGAACATTAAAAATAGGATTTTAGGTGCTACTTTTTGGGGCTTTGTTAGAGGACAGAACAATTAAACAGTAGTTTTATGAGCACTCTTGATGCATAATTTTTATTTTTGTTTGCTCTGCATTAATATTTAGTGCATTTTGTAAAACTGCATAAGGCTATCAAGTAACTTTAGAAGTTATAACGGGAAACAGCTCTTAATGAACACTTAAAAAAATTATTCACTTTGAAGTGTATTAAAGACACATAGTTGAGTAAAGTAGCCTCTATGCATTATAGATTTAATTCATACATGTAATAAAACCTTTCCATGTGCTTGCAGAAATAACACAATGATCAATAACCCAAAAGAAGCTAGAGAAATGGAAACACATGGCAGATGAGGCTTGTTTTGTAAGAGACAAGAGAAGAAATATTTAAAGCTTGGTGACAGATTAATACAGTCTGCTTTACATTTTGCCTGCTATATTACAGGAGAGTTGCATCTATTTCAAGAATTTTAATCAAAGCCACTGAAGGAGAAAATGGGGCATTCAGAAAAATGAACCTGGTGGATGACTAAGAACCTTCAGCAAAATAATATATTTTTAATATCTTGTTATCTCTATTTTACAAGGATCTCATTTTTGAGTTTTGTTGGGCAACTAGGTAGTTATCTTTTGAAGTTATGATAAATAATAACATCATGATACCAAAAAAATTCCTTTTATTTATGCCTTTAAAAAATGTTGAAAGATAAAACAATAGAATAAGTTGTTCTTGATATATTTGGCATTTAAAAAATACATACTCATGGGCCGAGCCCGTGGTGCACTCGGGAGAGTGCAGCGCTGGGAGCGCAGTAGCGCTCCCGCCGCAGGTTCGGATCCTATATAAGGATGGCTGGTGCGCTTACTGGCTGAGTGCGGTGCGGCCAGTCTCAAAAAAAAAAAAAGGACAAAAAAAAAAATAAATAAAAAATACATACTCAGTGGAAATCACTGTAACTAGACTTTAAAAAGTAACATATCGATCTTATGGATATTTGCACATGAAACACGAAAAGAGAAAACTGATCTTAAGTGTCATAGTTGTGGCCCCATTGGAGGTATGGGTTGAGACATTTGATCTGGCTGGCTTTGTGAGTGTCCTCTGTCCTCATCACAACTCCACCTGTCCTTCCCAAAGCTTTGCAAGAGATGTACAAGATCTGACAGATCTGAGAGCATATTTACAAGATAAAGCAGGCTCTTTCTTTGGTTAAGAACACTAGGACTGGGCAGGCTGAGCTTAACAACATGAAGTTCAGTAATCAATAGTAAATAACACCAGGCTTCAGTGTCAAGAAGTGGCTGCGACTATGAGAAACTACAGAGCTTGTGCTTGGTTAAAGGAGCAACTATTATTTAACTCCAGTCCATTTTTTGCCATGCATTTCCAAGGGAATTCTAAACAGCTCCGCCCACCCCCACCCCCCAAATCTTAAGTGTATAGTCAAAACCATGGGTACATGTTGAATGTCTTGGTAAGAGAAGGAAATTGGTTAGACAATGCACCAGTTTATGGAATTTCCACCTACGAAATCCAAGGTAACAGACTGTCATGTGTCATGAAGGCTGTTGTCCAGCGTGGGCTGAGTGCCCCACAGTGTTTTCACCCCAGCCAAGTCTATTCGCTGATACTTTTTTGATATTTTTTATACAAAAAATCTTTATACTATTTATGACTTAAGATAATAAGGCACTATAAATGAATTATCTTTCAGTCTTATATAAGTAAATTACTTTTCTTTTTTTTTTTTTTTTTTTGGGGTTTTTTTTTTTTTTTAAATTTTTTTTTT